>NC_052639.1:22896842-23104302 GCF_016161935.1 Mauremys reevesii
ACAGAGAGTCCATGACAACGGCCAGGTAGGACAGGCTGCAGGGCTGGGACGATGTCAGAGACCCCCGTGGCTTTGCTGCAGAGAGTCTCCTTCTTTAGGTCTCTCCTGAGGACTGAGAGAGAATTCTGGGTCATGTCTGTGAGCACGAGGAGGAGACTCGTTGGAGTTTTCCCGTTCCCACTGCTAATTTAGTGAGAAGACAGACATCCCTGTGGAGAAGGTAAGAGCCCCAGAGAGGTTTGGTACCTAGCCAGCCTGACCCACATGGTGCTGGCCAAATTCAAGGCATGGAAAACACTAGGTTAAGGTGGGAGAATTGTTTTTACCACCTAGGCCTTTGTTCATTAGAGTCAGGGGGACATTGGGGTTCATCATGTTTGGTTTCTCTTTTCCTACTTCCCTCCTCCACTGGCAAGGAGGGGCTGCTCTTTAGCCCTCGTGGAGGGAGGCCATCCCAAAGAGATGGGACAGGAAGACTGCTCTGAGAGCGATCCTCACTGGTGACTTGAGCCATCCCTGGGCCATCTGGGGAACCTCAGCCTCTGTCAGAGTCTCAATGCTGATTGACGGAGCGGGATCTAGTGAAGGGAGGAGACTCAGGACTTTGTTATTCTCTTTAAGGCCCAGCAAATAAGCCAGAACCAATCATCCGCGTGGTGAATTGTTCTCCTGCCTTCTCGAGATTGATTGTCTCTGAGCCGGTCCTGGTTCTGGTGCTTCTACAACACTTGCTGAATAATCACTCTGAATGGCGGTTGGTCTGTAGCTCATTCGAGGTCACTTTGTTCTGATCATTCAGTGTGTGAAACTCCAGACTGATGGTTAATTTGAAAGTCAGGACACCTGAGATGTAAGACAAGGCCCTTTGCCTTTCTCAACCTTCGTTTCTCCCTCTGTCGGTTGGGGATAACAAGCTTCTCACACCTGCCTCCTGGTGGGGAGGCTGCGAGCTGTGGGGACCCATATGAGAAGGTCACTAGTAGCAATGCAGCATAGGAGGTGTCCTATCGGGTTGAGTCATTGCAGATTATGATGTAGTTCAGCAGACCCTGTTTTCCCAATATTGCATTATGCAGCTTTCCATGTTAACTAAACCACCAGTGCACGAGGTGCAGGAGTTGGCGAGTTCTGGGGATTAGAAAAATTAGACAGGAGCACACAATACGGAATGAATACTGAATGGCTTCCTCTGGACCCTGCAGAAGAGGCTCTGTTGACTCCATCAGGGAGTCTGCCACAGCTCAGATTTCCTTAGCAGTTTTGTTGCATCAGCTACTCGTTGGCACAATCCTGCTTACCCTTGATCATCACAAACTTCCAGACAGGGCTTTCTTACATATGGAGTCCAATAAAATTACCATATGCTCCAGTGGTGAACATGATCTTCTCCAGCAAATCCTAGCATGATTCCTGTCAGCCACGGAAGCACCCTTCAGCAAACAAAAATGAGGCAATGATAGCATGTCCCCACTTCTTTTCCTTTCCTAGTCCACTGTACACATAGAAAGAATGTTCCTCCTCCTCCACCAGCAGCTTTAATATAAAATCATTTTATTACACTTCACTTTGAATTGCTTTTAGGTTTATTTTTATTTCCTTAGCAAAAGTAAAAATTAACCAGAATTAACGTCTCACATAAACCTAGGGCAGTCATCCCAAGCCTATTCCCCATACTTATTGCTGGGTTCAGCCTAGCAGGCTCACTAGTGAAATAGAACTCCTCACTGTCTCCAACTTAGTCTCTTGGGGAAACTTATGTAGTTCCAGATCTTGTGGATCTGGGCCTGGAGAAAGTGCTCTGTGGCTCATGAGGCTACAGAACGGTTGATGCCAAGATCAGATGAATGGTTCGCTGGAAGGAGCTGGTTGTCATAATGTCTAGAGGCCTTCTCAGGCACAGATGGCTCTATTGAATGATGATTTACAATTTTACCTTGAGCTTATCACAGAGATTCTGAATGTAACATGGCTCATCTGTGTGTTTCCCAACTCTGAGACTTCCAGGAAACTGCAGTGCAGTTAATAGGCCCTGTTGGGAGAGAAAGGGCCTGTCCTTTTCATCTCCTTCTCTTGCCTGCTCTGCTCATCTTCTTCAGAATGCAGAAGACCGGCATTGTGGCCTGATTCCTAATCTCCTCTCCCAGGAGGGATTCCAGTCTACAATCAAACTCTGCAGCAAGTCACTGGGAGCAGAATGCTAACCATTCTCTTTGTCAGCTGATTAACGTCTGACAAATTTCCAAAAGCTGTGAAGCACCCAATAGAGGTAGCTTCCTTGCAGCATCACAGTATGGTCTCAGAGTTTGGTGGCACAGACACATTGTCAAGGCAGTGGATGGGCTAGGAGTGGGAACAGGGAGGACAAGAGCAGGACATTCATTTAAAGCTAACAATCCATCCAGGGCCAGATGAAGAAAATTTCCCATATCGCCTAAGCAGCAAGGAGGTTTGCGGAAGCTCCCACTGATTCACTCTTCAAACCTTAATAGTCTCTGCACTTAAAATTCACTTAAAAATCCCTGGCCACCATCCCAGGGCACCCATTCACTACAATGAACATTAAGAGCTTGTAAGGTAACTCCCTCCTCTTCATGTGCCAGTATATTTATGCCTGTATCTGTAATTTTCACTCCATGCATATGAAGAAGTGGGCTTTTTAATCCGCGAAAGTTTATGCCCAAATTAATCGGTTAGTCTTTAAGGTGCCACCAGACTCTTGTTGTTTCTGATAACTGAGAGCTAAAGAATATGTTCAGCACAGTTACTACTGGAAGTTGCTCAACGTTACTGTTCCTGGAACCATTGTTGGCTGCAGAGCAGGGCCGCCCAGAGGATTCCGGGGCCTGGGGTCTTCGGCGCGGGGCCCCACTCGGTGGTAATTTGGCGCAAGGGCCCTTCCGCCTGGGACCCACTGTGCCCAAGACCCGCGGGGGGCCTGCCACCGAAGGGACCCGCCTCTGAAGTGCAGCAGGTGTACCGACACACATTGCGAAACCCTCGCGTTTGCTACTAGTTGCAGTTTCTGCCACACAACGTAACCGTCTGGGCTCCTGCTCAGGACTTGCTGCCGCCTGGTCCATGGGGTTTCGAATCAGGAGGGACAGGGTTTGTGGTCGAAAACATTCACATTCTGCTTCCTCCTGGCTAATGTGCCAAATTGACCTATTGCAGGGGTCTGGGGGTTCTATGCTTTCATTTATTTTTAAATGAAGCTTCTAAGCATTTAAAAACCTTATTTTCTTTATATACAACAATAGTTTAGTTATATATTATAGCCATAAAAGAGACCTTCTAAAAATATTAAAATGTATTACTGGCAGGCAAAACCTTAAATCAGAGCGACTAAATGAACACTCGCCACAGCTCTTCTGAAAGTTTGCGAACCCTGATCTTTTGGATGCTTGAGGCACGCTCTTTCACTTTTTGGGCTGTTGCTGGGTGATGGTTGGTGCCAATGGGCTGTCACTGCCTGGAGGTGGTGCTGCTGTTGCCCAGGACTGTGAGGAGATGGGGTCGGAGGTTGTCTGGCTCAGAGGGGATCGCCTCAGAGCTGGGGTCTGGGGTGGGGATAGGGTCGGAGGGTGCCCACCTCAGAGCAGCTGGGCTCAGAGCTGGGGTCAGGGCAGTGGGGATGGGGTCGGGGTGTCTGGATCTGTGGGGCTGGGCTCAGAACTAGGGGTCAGGGCTGTGGGGGAAATGGGGTCAGGGAGGTGTCGGATCAGAGGGGCTGGGCTCGGAGCTGGGGTCAGGGCTGTGGGGAAATGGGGTGAGGGGGTGTCTGGATCAGAGGGGCTGGGCTCGAGCTGGGGTCAGGGCTGTGGGGAATGGGGTGAGGGGGTGTCCGGATCAGAGGGGCTGGGCTGGAGCTGGGGTCAGGGCTGTGGGGAAATAGGGTTAGGGGTGTCTGGATCAGAAGGGCTGGGCTCGGAGCTGGGGGTAAGGGCAGCGGGGGATGGGGTCGGGGGTGTCTGGATCAGAGGGCTGGGCTTGGAGCTGGGGTCAGGGCTGGGCTGGGGTCGGGGTGCCTGACAAACACCTCCTGAGACCCCCAATCCAACCCCTTCCTGGCCCCTGACCGCCCCCTCCCGGCCACCAGAGTGTCCCGGGGACACCCAGCCCCGTAGCCACCCCCCCACCACGGCTGCTCACCCCCGGCACACCCCGCGGCCGCCGCATGGCGCCGGGCCGGGCGGAGCTCTTCCCGGCTCAGAGCCGCGTGGGGAGGGGGCGGGGCCGCCAGCTCCAGGCTGAGCTCAGCTGCCTCCACTCGGCCCGGAGCTTGTAGCCCCGCCCCTGACCACGCGGCTCTGAGCAGAGGGAGGGGCGGGGCGGGCTCAGCCCCAGCCAAACTACTGCTGCGCTGTTTAGAACCCGGGAACAAGCGGAGGAGGAGCGGCCCGTCTTCTGCAGCCAGGGGGCCGGGCTACCGGTAAGGGGCCATCCTCTCCCAAGCGGAGCCGGGAGCGCGGCCCTGCCCGGCTGCAGGGGACGGGCCGCTCCTCGGCTTGCAGCGGCAGGATGAGCTGGGGCCCCAGCCTCAGCCTTTGCCGCCCCTATATTGCCAACCCTAGGCAGCAGTTTGTTTTGCTGGTGCCTAGAGCCGCCCCTGGATAGCATAACTCTAGATTTATACAGTTACTCTATCGAGCAAGCTAGCTAGCTATCGGAGCAAACCAGGCACCTGAATACATACAACATCGTTAAATATCAGTAAAGATGCTCAGCAGACACCTACAATGACGGTATAATTTTTCTCAGCAGAGAAAGCGAGGCTTTCAGAGTAAACAGGTGTGTTAATGTTTTGCATGGATAGCAACACATCAAAGGAAAGATCTTTAACAAATTGTTTCAATTGAGTTTACATAGGTGATAAAGATTGGAAACACACATGCAAGTCTACATGCAAAGTAAACACATAACGATAGGTTCCAAAGTTTAGCCTCCTCTCTTGAAGGACAGACAGAAAATCCATTAATGTTCTTCGCCCCTTTCTCTTCAGCAGCACTCCACTTCCCCTTGCACCTCCAGAATTCAGGTAGAAACTGTTGGGAAGGAAGGAAGCAAAACTTTCTTTCCCCTTAATTGTTCAGCGCTGTTCCAACATTTTCAAGGGTGACGAGACATTACTGTACCTGTCGCCTATGGTGACGTCTCACTAATGTGGGACAGCCCGAGAAGAGGTTCTCTGAGACATTTTTGGTGGAGATGCCCGAAATAGATGTGTCTCTATGGAGAGACAACTAAAACGGTTTTGTCACCAAAATAGAGTATGGCTGACAAAGCAGCCGGGAAGAGTTCAGCGACTGCCTCAGGACAATAGTTCATGTGTGGCAGTGAATATTTCTATGTGTTGCAATAGTAGTATTTATAGCCTGCACTGTTACTTCGTAAAGAATTATAACGCATCACATCTTGTCTATGTTCGGCACCCCGCGGATTCACCGACAAAGCGGGATCCGCGCTCCTCTGCCCGGCGCACGACCGGCCCTAGGCACCCGCTCCCCGGGACGGTGATTTTGTGGCCTTTTTCTAGTCCATTTTTCATAGCGCTCGAAAAATAAACTACTTCACCGGAGCTTTTTCCAAAGCCTCAAAACTCGAGGCAACAGCACCTCTGCTGGTTACTAGGAAAACTCTCTCTGTCTCGCAATAAGCCTGGCTAGAGCAGGGCTCGGCATCCTTTCAGAAGTGGTGTGCTTAGAAACTGTTGCCTAGCAGTGCTTTGCACTGAACGTCTCCTTTTAGGAATTTTCACAAACGGAGCTCTTCCAAATAGCCAGCAGTGGAATCTAATAGCATTTTTAGGGTGGTTCCAGGAGGAATTCATGCCTACGAGTGATTTCGAATGAATTGCTCAGGTAGAGCTTTTTCACAGCGTAGCTCGGTCATGTTGTTGCTGTGCATCCGAATAGAAAGTTTAGGATGGGAATAGGAGGAATTCGTGCTTACCAATAATCCGCAGTGAATTTCTCATGTTTCGCTGTTTTGAAATCGTATATCTGCCAAATTCTCAGCAGTGTATCAATTTTAGGATGGAGGAGAAATTCATGACTACCAATAATCCGCAGATGAATTTCTCACATTTTGCTATTTTCCCAAACGGAAGAAAGTGTTGCTCTAACAAAGGGCTTAACAGTGCAACCGAATGCTATTTTGTGGCTATTTCAAAGAGAAATTCGTACCTATCAGTGAGCTGCAATGACTGGCTCATGTTTAGCAATGTTCACGAAAGGAATCTCGACCAAATGTCCAGCAGGGGATGCTATTGGCTAGTGAAAGACGATTCTCAGATAAAATGGTTCGAAAGTGTGCCTAACAATGATCCTGAACGAATTTCCCATTTTCACACACGCAGATTAGTTTTATGGCCAGCAATGCAACCGAATAGCATTTGTAAAATGGTTCCAGGAGAAAGTGTTGCCTAGCAGTGCTTTGCACTGAAGGTCGCCTTTTAGCAATTTTCACGAAAGGAACTCTGCCAAATAGCCACCAGTGCTTTCGAATAGCAATTGGAGGTTGGGTAAAGGAGAAAGTCGTGTCTAGCACTGATGTGGGCTTAATAATTCTTCATTAGCTCTTTTCAGGTGCCTAGCTTACATTTTGACTGAATACCTGATGTTTATCTATTTTAACAAACGGATCTCTGCCAAATGGGCAGGAGTGTAATCGAATAACATTTTTAGGGTTGTTCCAGGAGCAATTCGTGCCTACGAGTGATTTGAAATGAATTGCTCATGAGTAGCTGTTTTCGCAGCGTATCTCGGTCATGTTTTTTCTGTGCATAAGAATAGCAAGTTTAGGATGGGAACAGGAGGAATTCTTGCTTACCAATGATGTGGAATCCTTTTTCATGTTTAGCTGCTTTGAAACCTTCGTTGAAATCGTACCTCTGTCAAATTGACAGCAGTGCAGCTTGATATCAATTTTAGGATGGGAGCAGGAGGAATTCGTGCTTCCCAATAATCCGCAGTGAATTTCTCATATTTCGCTGTTTTCACAACGTATAACTGCCAAATTCTCAGCAGTGGATCCATCGACGATAGATAGATTAGTTAGATGGATGTAGATATAGAGCGAGATATGGTGTAACCTGTATAAACCTTGAGAAATGTTGTCAGTGAAACATGTATCCGACGAAGTGGGTATCACCAAGGAAAGCGCATAAGTCTATAAGGTGCCACAAGATTCTCTGCTGCTTTTACAGATCCAGACTAACGCGGCTACCCCTCTGATACTTGTCACTGAAACAGGGGAAGTTCCGTTAGAAATGCTTAAACAAGAAAAATAATGCTGCTTATTAGTGTTCATGATTAGATAGATAGATAGATCACTCATCTGGACACCTTAAACTTTAGGTAGTTGGCTAGTTTCTGTCTCTAGAGTGGCCGAAAACCATGAAAATGGACTAGAAAAATGGGAGGAAATTACCGGCCCGAGGAGTGTGAACGCTGGGCCGGTCGCGCGCCAGCCGGGGGAGCGTGGCCGCGGCCCAGAGCGCCGCAAGCCCGCGGCTTCTCGCCATCGGCAGGTCCGCGTGGTCCAGAACATAGAAAAGAGTTGATCCATTGTAATTCTGTCCGAAGTAACGGTGCAGGCTATAAACACTACTACAGCAACGCATTGAAATATTCACTGCCACACACCGTCCTGAGGCGCTCTCTGAACTCTCCCCGGCTGCTTTCTCAGCCATACTCTATTTTGGTGACAAATCCCTTTTAGTTGTCTCGCTTCAGAACCCATCTATTTCGTGCATCTCCTCAATACATGTCGCAGAGGAGAAGAAAATTAAAAGATTTTTCCGTACAGCCTTCAAGAGAGGAGGCTAAACTTTGGAACTTCTCGTTATGTATTTACTTTGTATGTAGAATTGCATGAGTCTTTGAAATCTTTATTTACATGAGTGTTTGAAATCTCTATTTAAAATCAATACTCTCTCTCCCATAGCTTATCTCCATTGGAGAACAGAAGGATGTTGTGTCAGTCACATAAATTGCTTTAAATGATGAAGGACTGCATGGTAGGGGGAAACTGTTTGGCTCCTTTATGTTTTCATTTCTCTTTTTGGAGTTTAGGTTAATGAGTATTTTTTTGATAGTTAATGATGGCTTATGTATTCAGGTGCCTGTCTGTATCGATAGCTAACTAGCTAGATTGCTAGATAGAGTAATCTTATTTACTATACATACAACAATAGTTTAGTTACACATTTTAAACATCACGAAAGAGACCTCTGAAATCGTTGATTTGTATTTCCGGCAGGCGAAACCTCAAATTAGAGGTGACTAAATGAAGACTGGAGCACACTCTTATGGCGTGACAGAGAGAGTTTTCTAGGAACCAGCAGAGGTGCTGCTTACCTCAGTTTTGAGGCTTTTGATAAAGCGTGGTGGAAGTAGTTTTTTTTTTTCGAGCGCTAATGGACAACCCTTTTAGTTGTCTCTCCATAGAGACACATCTATTTCTGGCATCTCCACCAAAAATGTCTCAGAGACCCTCTTCTCGGGCTGTCCCACATTAGTGAGACCTCACCATAGGCGACAGGTACAGTAATGTTTCGTAAACCTTGAACATGTTGGAACAGCGCTGAACAATTAAGGGGAAGGAAAGTTTTGCTTCCTTCCGTCCCTAACAGTTTCTACCTGAACTCTGGAGGTGCAAGGGGAAGTGGAGTGCTGCTGAAGAGAAAGGGGCGAAGAACATTAATGGATTTTCTGTCTGTCCTTCAAGAGAGGAGTTATGCTATCAGGAAAACGGGCAGTTACAATGGAACTGATTAAAGAAGAAAAATTTATGCTTCTTATCAGTGTTCGTGATTAGTTAGATCGATGGATCCATCGACGATAGATAGATTAGTTAGATGGATATAGCTATAGACCGAGAGATGGTGTAACCTGTATAAAGCTTGAGAAATGTTGTCAGTGAAACATGCATCCGACGAAGTGGGTGTTCACCAACGAAAGCGCATAAGTCTATAAGGTGCCACAAGACTCCCTGCTGCTTTTACAGATCCAGACTAACGCGGCAACCCCTCTGATACTTGTCAGTGAAACAGGGGAAGTTCCGTTAGAAATGCTTAAACAAGAAAAATAATGCTGCTTATTAGTGTTCATGATTAGATAGATAGATAGATAGATAGATAGATAGATAGATAGATAGATAGATAGATAGATAGATAGATAGATAGATAGATAGATAGATAGATCCCTCATGTGGAAACCTTAAACTTTAGGTAGTTGGCTAATCTCTGTCTCTAGAGTGGCCGAAAACCATGAAAATGGACTAGAAATTACCGGCCCGGGGAGTGTGAACGCTGGGCCGGTCGCGCGCCAGCCGGGGGAGCGTGGCCGCGGCCCGGAGCGCCGCAAGACCGCAGCTGAAATGCCGCAAGCCCGCGGCTTCTCGCCATCGGCAGGTCCGCGTGGTCCAGAACATACAAAAGACTTTACAAAAGAGGTGATCCATTGTAATTCTATCCGAAGTAACAGTGCAGGCTATAAACACTACTACAGCAACGCATTGAAATATTCACTGCCACACCCTGTCCTGAGGCGCTCTCTGAACTCTCCGCGGCTGCTTTCTCAGCCATACTCTATTTTGGTGACAAATCCCTTTTACTTGTCTCTCTTCATAACCCCATCTATTTCGTGCATCTCCTCAATACATTTCGCAGAGGAGAAGAAAATTAAAAGATTTTTCCGTAGAGCCTTCAAGAGAGGAGGCTAAACTTTGGAACCTCTCGTTATGTATTTACTTTGCATGTAGAATTGCATGAGTGTTTGAAATCTTTATTTGCATGAGTGTTTGAAATCTCTATTTAAAAACAATACTCTCTCTCCCATAGCTTATCTCCATTGGAGAACAGAAGGATGTTGCAAAGCTAAGGTTGTGTCAGTCACATAAATTGATTTAAATGATGAAGGACTGCATGGTAGGGGGAAACTGTTTGGCTCCTTTATGTTTTCATTTCTCTTTTTGGAGTTTAGGTTAATGAGTATTTTTTTGATAGTTAATGATGGCTTATGTATTCAGGTGCCTGTCTGTATCGATAGCTAGCTAGCTAGATTGCTAGAAAGAGTAACTGTATAACTCTTGAGTAATGCTATCAGGAAAACAGGGGCTGTATGAATTACAATTAGCCGGGGGTAGGCAACCTATGGCACGTATGCCGAAGGCTGCACATGAGCTGATTTTCAGTGGCACTCACGCTGCCCTTTCCGCGCCACCAATCCCTGGCGTGGGGTTGCTCTCCTTTTTTATTTCAATTT
The DNA here is from genome assembly GCF_016161935.1 of Mauremys reevesii. Classification (NCBI taxonomy): domain Eukaryota; kingdom Metazoa; phylum Chordata; order Testudines; family Geoemydidae; genus Mauremys; species Mauremys reevesii. The sequence continues at coordinate 22,907,108 of NC_052639.1, forward strand.
ATGTGAAGCATCTTAAACATTTTAGAAACCTTATTTACTATACATACAACAATAGTTTAGTTACACATTTTAAACATCACGAAAGAGACCTCTTGAAATCGTTGATTTGTATTTCCGGCAGGCGAAACCTCAATTTAGAGTGACTAAATGAAGACTGAGCACACCACTTCTGAAAGGGTGCCGAGCCCTGCTCTAGCCAGGCTTATGGCGTGACAGAGAGAGTTTTTCCTAGGAACCAGCAGAGCGTGCTGTTGCCTCGAATTTTGAGGCTTTGGAAAAAGCTCCGGTGAAGTAGTTTATTTTTCGAGCGCTATGAAAAATGGACTAGAAAAATGCCACCAAATAACCGGCCCGGGGAGCGGGTGCCTAGGGCCGGTCGTGCGCCGGGCAGAGGAGCTTGGATCCCGCTCCGTCGGTGGATCCGCGGGGTGCAGAACATAGAAAAGAGGTGATGCGTTATAATTCTTTACGAAGTAACAGTAGAGGCTATTAATACTACTATTGCAACACACAGAAATATTCACTGCCACACATGAACTATTGTCCTGAGGCAGTCGCTGAACTCTTCCCGGCTGCTTTGTCAGCCATACTCTATTTTGGTGACAAAACCCTTTTAGATGTTTCTGTTCAGAGCCACATCTATTTCGGGCATCTCCACCAAAAATGTCTCAGAGAACCTCTTCTCGGGCTGTCCCACATTAGTGAGACGTCACCATAGGCGACAGGTACAGTAATGTCTCGTCACCCTTGAAAATGTTGGAACAGCGCTGAACAATTAAGGAAAGAAAGTTTTGCTTCCTTCCTTCCCAACAGTTTCTACCTGAATTCTGGAGGTGCAAGGGAAGTGGAGTGCTGCTGAAGAGAAAGGGGCGAAGAACATTAATGGATTTTCTGTCTGTCCTTCAAGAGAGGAGGCTAAACTTTGGAACCTATCGTTATGTGTTTACTTTGCATGTAGACTTGCATGTGTGTTTCCAATCTTTATCACCTATGTAAACTCAATTGAAACAATTTGTTAAAGATCTTTCCTTTGATGTGTTGCTATCCATGCAAAACATTAACACACCTGTTTACTCTGAAAGCCTCGCTTTCTCTGCTGAGAAAAATTATACCGTCATTGTAGGTGTCTGCTGAGCATCTTTACTGATATTTAACGATGTTGTATGTATTCAGGTGCCTGGTTTGCTCCGATAGCTAGCTAGCTTGCTCGATAGAGTAACTGTATAAATCTAGAGTTATGCTATCCAGGGCGGCTCTAGGCACCAGCAAACCAAACTGCTGCCTAGGGCGGCACAATATAGGGGGCGGCAAAAGGCTGAGGCTGGGGCCCCAGCTCATCCTGCCGCTGCACGCCGCGGCCCGGCCCGTCCCCGGCAGCCGGGCAGGGCCGCGCACCCGGCTCCGCTTGGGGAGAGGATGGCCCCTTACCGGTAGCGCGGCCCCTGGCTGCAGAAGACGGGCCGCTCCTCCGCGTGGGCCCCGGGTCCTAAACAGCGCAGCAGTAGTTTGGCTGGGGGGGCGGAGCCCCGCCCCGCCCCTCCCCTCCCTGCTCAGAGCCGCGTGGTCAGGGGGCGGGGCTACAAGCTCCGGGCCGAGTGGAGGCAGCTGAGCTCAGCCTGGAGCTGGCGGCCCCCTCCCCACGCGGCTCTGAGCCGGGAAGAGCTCAGCCCGGTCCGGAGCCATGCGGCTGCCGCGCGGTGAGCCGCGGGTCAGCAGCCGGGAGGGGGTGGCTAAGGGGCAGGAGTCCCAGGGACACTCAGGTGGCAGGAGGGGGCGGTCAGGGGCCAGGAAGGGGGTTGGATTGGGGGTCTCAGGAGGTGTTTGTCAGGCACCCCGACCCCTAGCCCAGCCCTGACCCCAGCTCCAAGCCCAGCCCCTCTGATCCAGACACCCCTGACCCCATTCCCCACAGCCCTGACCCCAGCTCCGAGCCCAGCCCTTCTGATCCAGACACCCCTAACCCTATTTCCCCACAGCCCTGACCCCAGCTCCGAGCCCAGCCCCTCTGATCCGGACACCCCCTCACCCCATTCCCCACAGCCCTGACCCCAGCTCCGAGCCCAGCCCCTCTGATCCGGACACCCCCTCACCCCATTCCCCACAGCCCTGACCCCCAGCTCCGAGCCCCGCCCCTCTGATCCAGACACCCCCCACACCCCACTTCCCCCACAGCCCTGACCCCCAGCTCGAGCCCAGCCCCTCTGATCCGGACACCTCCCTGACCCCATTTCCCCCACAGCCCTGACCCCTAGTTCTGAGCCCAGCCCCTCTGATCCAGACACCCCCGCCCCCCTCCCCCACAGCCCGGTCCCCCAGCTCGGAGCCCACCGGCGCGGAGGGGGGCCCCCGCCCACCCAATCCCCACCCCAGACCCCCAGCTCTGAGGCGAGCCCCTCTGAGCCAGACAACCTCCGACCCCATCTCCTCACAGTCCTGAGCCCAGCCCCTGTGAGCTGGGCACCCCCCAGAGCCCAGCTCCCCACCCAGCCCTGGGCAACAGCAGCACCACCTCCAGGCAGTGACAGCCCATTGGCACCAACCATCACCCAGCAACAGCCCAAAAAAGTGAAAGAGCGTGCCTCAAGCATCCAAAAGATCAGGGTTCGGCAACCTTTCAGAAGAGCTGTGCCGAGTCTTCATTTAGTCTCTCTGATTTAAGGTTTTGCATGCCAGTAATACATTTTAATATTTTTAGAAGGTCTCTTTTTATGGCTATAATATATAACTAAACTTTTGTTGTATATAAAGAAAATAAGGTTTTTAAAATGCTTAAGAAGCTTCATTTAAAAATAAATGAAAACGCAGAACCCCCCCAGACCCCTGCAATAGGTCAATTTGGCACATTAGCCAGGAGGAAGCAGAATGTGAGTGTTTTCGACCACAAACCCTGTCCCTCCTGATTCGCAACCCCATGGACCAGGCGGCAGCAAGTCCTGAGCAGGAGCCCAGACGGTTACGTTGTGTGGCAGAAACTGCAACTAGTAGCAAAACGCGAGGGTTTCGCAATGTGTCGGTACACCTGCTGCACTTCAGAGGCGGGTCCCGCCGGTGGCAGGGGCCCCCGCCGCGGGTCTTCGGGCACAGTGGGTCCCGAACGGAAGGGCCCCCGCCGCCAAATTACCACCAGTGGGGCCCCCGCCGCCGAAGACCCCAGGCCCCGGAATCCTCTGGGCGGCCCTGCTCTGCAGCCAACAATGGTTCCAGGAACAGTAACGTTGAGCAACTTCCAGTAGTAACTGTGCTGAACATATTCTTTAGCTCTCAGTTATCAGAAACAACAAGGAGTCTGGTGGCACCTTAAAGACTAACCGATTAATTTGGGCATAAACTTTCGCGGATTAAAAAGCCCACTTCTTCATATGCATGGAGTGAAAATTACAGATACAGGCATAAATATACTGGCACATGAAGAGGAGGGAGTTACCTTACAAGCTCTTAATGTTCATTGTAGTGAATGGGTGCCCTGGGATGGTGGCCAGGGATTTTTAAGTGAATTTTAAGTGCAGAGACTATTAAGGTTTGAAGAGTGAATCAGTGGGAGCTTTCCGCAAACCTCCTTGCTGCTTAGGCGATATGGGAAATTTTCTTCATCTGACCCTGGATGGATTGTTAGCTTTAAATGAATGTCCTGCTCTTGTCCTCCCTGTTCCCACTCCTAGCCCATCCACTGCCTTGACAATGTGTCTGTGCCACCAAACTCTGAGACCATACTGTGATGCTGCAAGGAAGCTACCTCTATTGGGTGCTTCACAGCTTTTGGAAATTTGTCAGACGTTAATCAGCTGACAAAGAGAATGGTTAGCATTCTGCTCCCAGTGACTTGCTGCAGAGTTTGATTGAAGACTGGAATCCCTCCTGGGAGAGGAGATTAGGAATCAGGCCACAATGCCGGACTTCTGCATTCTGAAGAAGATGAGCAGAGCAGGCAAGAGAAGGAGATGAAAAGGACAGGCCCTTTCTCTCCCAACAGGGCCTATTAACTGCACTGCAGTTTCCTGGAAGTCTCAGAGTTGGGAAACACACAGATGAGCCATGTTACATTCAGAATCTCTGTGATAAGCTCAAGGTAAAATTGTAAATCATCATTCAATAGAGCCATCTGTGCCTGAGAAGGCCTCTAGACATTATGACAACCAGCTCCTTCCAGCGAACCATTCATCTGATCTTGGCATCAACCATTCTGTAGCCTCATGAGCCACAGAGCACTTTCTCCAGGCCCAGATCCACAAGATCTGGAACTACATAAGTTTCCCAAGAGACTACGTTGGAGACAGGAAGGGAGTTCTATTTCACTCGTGAGCCCGCTAGGCTGAACCCAGCAATCAGTATGGGGAATAGGCGTGGGATGACTGCCCTAGGTTGATGTGAGAGGTTAATTCTGGTTAAATTTTTACTTTTGCTAAGGAAATAAAAATAAACCTAAAAGCAATTCAAAGTGAAGTGTAATAAAATGATTTTATATTAAAGCTGCTGGTGGAGGAGGAGGAACATTCTTTCTATGTGTACAGTGGACTAGGAAAAGGAAAAGAAGTGGGGGACATGCTATCATTGCCTCATTTTTGTTTGCTGAAGGGTGCTTCCGTGGCTGACAGGAATCATGCTAGGATTTGCTGGAGAAGATCATGTTCACCACTGGAGCATATGGTAATTTTATTGGACTCCATATGTAAGAAAGCCCTGTCTGGAAGTTTGTGATGATCAAGGGTAAGCAGGATTGTGCCAACGAGTAGCTGATGCAACAAAACTGCTAAGGAAATCTGAGCTGTGGCAGACTCCCTGATGGAGTCAACAGAGCCTCTTCTGCAGGGTCCAGAGGGGAAGCCATTCAGTATTCATTCCGTATTGTGTGCTCCTGTCTAATTTTTCTCATCCCCGCAGAACTCGCCAACTCCTGCACCTGCGTGCACTGGTGGTTTGGTAAACATAGAAAGCTGCATAATGCAATATTGGGAAAACAGGGGTCTGCTGAACTACATCATAATCTGCAATGACTCAACCCGATAGGACACCTCCTATGCTGCATTGCTACTAGTGACCTTCTCATATGGGTCCCCACAGCTCTGCAGCCTCCCCCCACCAGGAGGCAGGTGTGAGAGGCTTGTTATCCCCAACCGACAGAGGGAGAAACGAAGGTTGAGAAAGGCAAAGGGCCTTGTCTTACATCTCAGGTGTCCTGACTTTCAAATTAACCATCAGTCTGGAGTTTCACACACTGAATGATCAGAACAAAGTGACCTCGAATGAGCTACAGACCAACCGCCATTCAGAGTGATTATTCAGCAAGTGTTGTAGAAGCACCAGAACCAGGACCGGCTCAGAGACAATCAATGTCGAGAAGGCAGGAGAACAATTCACCAAGCGGATGATTGGTTCTGGCTTATTTGCTGGGCCTTAAAAGAGAATAACAAAGTCCTGAGTCTCCTCCTTCACTAGATCCCCGCTCCGTCAATCAGCATTGAGACTCTGACAGAGGCTGAGGGTTCCCCAGATGGCCCAGGGATGGCTCAAGTCACCAGTGAGGATCGCTCTCAGAGCAGTCTTCCTGTCCCATCTCTTTGGGATGGCCTCCTCCACGAGGGCTAAAGAGCAGCCCCTCCTTGCCAGTGGAGGGAGGGAAGTAGGGAAAAGAGAAACCAAAAATGATGAACCCCAATGTCCCCCTGACTCTAATGAACAAAGGCCTAGGTGGTAAAAACAATTCTCCCACCTTAACCTAGTGTTTTCCATGCCTTGAATTTGGCCAGCACCATGTGGGTCAGGCTGGCTAGGTACCAAACCTCTCTGGGGCTCTTACCTTCTCCACAGGGATGTCTGTCTTCTCACTCAAGTAGCAGTGGGAACGGGAAAACTCCAACGAGTCTCCTCCTCGTGCTCACAGACATGACCCAGAATTCTCTCTCAGTCCTCAGGAGAGACCTAAAGAAGGAGACTCTCTGCAGCAAAGCCACGGGGGTCTCTGACATCGTCCCAGCCCTGCAGCCTGTCCTACCTGGCCGTTGTCATGGACTCTCTGTGAGATCACCGCCTCCCAACCTCCTTTGACCAATCAGCTGAGGTGCTGCAAAAGGCCCTTGTGATGTCACTGCCACACTCACCCCTGCCCTGCAAGGCTAATGTCCAGTCCCTGGCCAGCCCCTTTGCATGTTTGAGCTGCTCCCCCTGTGTCACCCCACGCACTCAGGGTCAGTGCTGGAGATCAAGCAGGCAACACATGGCAACCTCAGAGACTCTCAAAGTGCCACACTCAGTTTTGCAGAGATTTGGAGACTAAGGCCAGACGAGACGGTCAGATCATCTCATCTGACCCCTTTGCACATCACAGGCCTCCTGTATGGCGCAGTAGCAAGTTTTGGACCAAAGCAGACTCCAGAAAGGCACCTCATGAAGGGATGGAGAAAGCACCACTTCCCTTGGTAGTCTGGAGGAAATTGATGCTGTGCAGGGCAGGGAATTGACCCCAGGGCCATACTTGTGAGTCTATATCATAACATACACGCACAGCAGCACTGCACAAAGTTTGTATATGCCACCTTAACTCTGATGGTTCCTAACGTTTAAAGGCCTGGTCTCCATGGTGTTCTTCGTGCTTGTAGAACTAGTTTGGGGAGAGATGCACTAATTTATTTGTTATAATGAGGGGGCCCCAGGGTGCAACCTGGAGCTGGGATACCGCTGAGCCCTCTGTCTCCCCAGCCTGGGCTGCCTCTCACACTGCTGCTGGGAGAAGATGCAGATCGCTCCCGGCCCTGCACTCACACAAACCTTTACACAGGCAGGGACACACCCAGCTGCAGGTACTATGAAGCTTCTCCCCAGATCCCCAGCCTAGGTCCCTGGCGCTGCAGTGTCTTGCCCTGGCGAAAAGCCTGACGGTATCAGTTTATACCCCCAGTCTGCCCCTTTCTCCAAGTGGAGAGGACCATGCACCAGTCTCTGGTCCTGAGCAGGTTCCCCAAGCACATCTAGCAAAACACAAAAGGTCTTAGGGGGAAATATAACACACATTTATTAACTACACAAAGATAGGCTTCAAGTGATTATGAGCAATGAGCATACAGCTCAATGGAGATTACTCAAGAACTCCGGGAAGTTCTGACAGCTGAGCCTGCTGCTCTGCTCCGGCAGCCAGGAGCAAATCAGTGCCGTGGAATGCTGCTCCCTCCCACACTGCGAACACAGAGCAGGGTGGCAGGAACTTCCTTACATTGGGGGCCATGGAGTCCAAACTGTGACGCCCCATGATACCCCTTTCCTCGAGGAGGCTCTTACCTTCTAAACAGGTATGGCTGTTTTCTAGTAAAATCACTAAAAGGGAAGGAGAAAACTCAAAAGAGGTTCCTCCTGGCGCTCACGTACGTGAACCCGAATACTCTCTCACTCTCCTCAAAGAGAGACCTCAAGAAGGAGACTTGCTGAAGCAAAGCCACAGGGGTCTCTGAGGTTTCCCTGGCCCTCGCCCCTGTCCTGCCTGGCTGATGTCAGCATCTCTCTGTGAGGTCACCACTTCCCCACAACCTTTGACCAATAATCTGAGGTCCTGCAAAAGGCCTTTGTGATGGCACTGACACACCCTCCTCCCACCCTCAGCAAGTCCTGAGCAGGAGCCCAGACGGTTACGTTGTGTGGCAGAAACTGCAACTAGTAGCAAAACGCGAGGGTTTCGCAATGTGTCGGTACACCTGCTGCACTTCAGAGGCGGGTCCCGCTCGTGGCAGGGGCCCCGCCGCGGGTCTTCGGGCACAGTGGGTCCCGGAACGGAAGGGCCCCGCCGCCAAATTACCACCGAAGTGGGGCCCCGCCGCCGAAGACCCCAGGCCCCGGAATCCTCTGGGCGGCCCTGCTCTGCAGCCAACAATGGTTCCAGGAACAGTAACGTTGAGCAACTTCCAGTAGTAACTGTGCTGAACATATTCTTTAGCTCTCAGTTATCAGAAACAACAAGGAGTCTGGTGGCACCTTAAAGACTAACCGATTAATTTGGGCATAAACTTTCATGGATTAAAAAGCCCACTTCTTCATATGCATGGAGTGAAAATTACAGATACAGGCATAAATATACTGGCACATGAAGAGGAGGGAGTTACCTTACAAGCTCTTAATGTTCATTGTAGTGAATGGGTGCCCTGGGATGGTGGCCAGGATTTTTAAGTGAATTTTAAGTGCAGAGACTATTAAGGTTTGAAGAGTGAATCAGTGGGAGCTTCCGCAAACCTCCTTGCTGCTTAGGCGATATGGGAAATTTTCTTCATCTGGCCCTGGATGGATTGTTAGCTTTAAATGAATGTCCTGCTCTTGTCCTCCCTGTTCCCACTCCTAGCCCATCCACTGCCTTGACAATGTGTCTGTGCCACCAAACTCTGAGACCATACTGTGATGCTGCAAGGAAGCTACCTCTATTGGGTGCTTCACAGCTTTTGGAAATTTGTCAGACGTTAATCAGCTGACAAAGAGAATGGTTAGCATTCTGCTCCCAGTGACTTGCTGCAGAGTTTGATTGTAGACTGGAATCCCTCCTGGGAGAGGAGATTAGGAATCAGGCCACAATGCCGGACTTCTGCATTCTGAAGAAGATGAGCAGAGCAGGCAAGAGAAGGAGATGAAAAGGACAGGCCCTTTCTCTCCCAACAGGGCCTATTAACTGCACTGCAGTTTCCTGGAAGTCTCAGAGTTGGGAAACACACAGATGAGCCATGTTACATTCAGAATCTCTGTGATAAGCTCAAGGTAAAATTGTAAATCATCATTCAATAGAGCCATCTGTGCCTGAGAAGGCCTCTAGACATTATGACAACCAGCTCCTTCCAGCGAACCATTCATCTGATCTTGGCATCAACCATTCTGTAGCCTCATGAGCCACAGAGCACTTTCTCCAGGCCCAGATCCACAAGATCTGGAACTACATAAGTTTCCCCAAGAGACTAAGTTGGAGACAGTGAGGGAGTTCTATTTCACTAGTGAGCCTGCTAGGCTGAACCCAGCAATAAGTATGGGGAATAGGCTTGGGATGACTGCCCTAGGTTTATGTGAGAGGTTAATTCTGGTTAATTTGTACTTTTGCTAAGGAAATAAAAATAAACCTAAAAGCAATTCAAAGTGAAGTGTAATAAAATGATTTTATATTAAAGCTGCTGGTGGAGGAGGAGGAACATTCTTTCTATGTGTACAGTGGACTAGGAAAAGGAAAAGAAGTGGGGGACATGCTATCATTGCCTCATTTTTGTTTGCTGAAGGGTGCTTCCGTGGCTGACAGGAATCATGCTAGGATTTGCTGGAGAAGATCATGTTCACCACTGGAGCATATGGTAATTTTATTGGACTCCATATGTAAGAAAGCCCTGTCTGGAAGTTTGTGATGATCAAGGGTAAGCAGGATTGTGCCAACGAGTAGCTGATGCAACAAAACTGCTAAGGAAATCTGAGCTGTGGCAGACTCCCTGATGGAGTCAACAGAGCCTCTTCTGCAGGGTCCAGAGGGGAAGCCATTCAGTATTCATTCCGTATTGTGTGCTCCTGTCTAATTTTTTTAATCCCCCAGAACTCGCCAACTCCTGCACCTGCGTGCACTGGTGGTTTGGTTAACATGGAAAGCTGCATAATGCAATATTGGGAAAACAGGGGTCTGCTGAACTACATCATAATCTGCAATGACTCAACCCGATAGGACACCTCCTATGCTGCATTGCTACTAGTGACCTTCTCATATGGGTCCCCACAGCTCCGCAGCCTCCCCCCACCAGGAGGCAGGTGTGAGAGGCTTGTTATCCCCAACCGACAGAGGGAGAAACGAAGGTTGAGAAAGGCAAAGGGCCTTGTCTTACATCTCAGGTGTCCTGACTTTCAAATTAACCATCAGTCTGGAGTTTCACACACTGAATGATCAGAACAAAGTGACCTCGAATGAGCTACAGACCAACCGCCATTCAGAGTGATTATTCAGCAAGTGTTGTAGAAGCACCAGAACCAGGACCGGCTCAGAGACAATCAATGTCGAGAAGGCAGGAGAACAATTCACCAAGCGGATGATTGGTTCTGGCTTATTTGCTGGGCCTTAAAAGAGAATAACAAAGTCCTGAGTCTCCTCCTTCACTAGATCCCCGCTCCGTCAATCAGCATTGAGACTCTGACAGAGGCTGAGGGTTCCCAGATGGCCCAGGGATGGCTCAAGTCACCAGTGAGGATCGCTCTCAGAGCAGTCTTCCTGTCCCATCTCTTTGGGATGGCCTCCCTCCACGAGGGCTAAAGAGCAGCCCCCTCCTTGCCAGTGGAGGGAGGGAAGTAGGAAAAAGAGAAACCAAAAATGATGAACCCCAATGTCCCCCTGACTCTAATGAACAAAGGCCTAGGTGGTAAAAACAATTCTCCCACCTTAACCTAGTGTTTTCCATGCCTTGAATTTGGCCAGCACCATGTGGGTCAGGCTGGCTAGGTACCAAACCTCTCTGGGGCTCTTACCTTCTCCACAGGGATGTCTGTCTTCTCACTAAATTAGCAGTGGGAACGGGAAAACTCCAACGAGTCTCCTCCTCGTGCTCACAGACATGACCCAGAATTCTCTCTCAGTCCTCAGGGAGAGACCTAAAGAAGGAGACTCTCTGCAGCAAAGCCACGGGGGTCTCTGACATCGTCCCAGCCCTGCAGCCTGTCCTACCTGGCCGTTGTCATGGACTCTCTGTGAGATCACCGCCTCCCAACCTCCTTTGACCAATCAGCTGAGGTGCTGCAAAAGGCCCTTGTGATGTCACTGCCACACTCACCCCTGCCCTGCAAGGCTAATGTCCAGTCCCTGGCCAGCCCCTTTGCATGTTTGAGCTGCTCCCCCTGTGTCACCCCCACGCACTCAGGGTCAGTGCTGGAGATCAAGCAGGCAACACATGGCAACCTCAGAGACTCTCAAAGTGCCACACTCAGTTTTGCAGAGATTTGGAGACTAAGGCCAGACGAGACGGTCAGATCATCTCATCTGACCCCTTTGCACATCACAGGCCTCCTGTATGGCGCAGTAGCAAGTTTTGGACCAAAGCAGACTCCAGAAAGGCACCTCATGAAGGGATGGAGAAAGCACCACTTCCCTTGGTAGTCTGGAGGAAATTGATGCTGTGCGGGCAGGGAATTGACCCCAGGGCCATACTTGTGAGTCTATATCATAACATACACGCACAGCAGCACTGCACAAAGTTTGTATATGCCACCTTAACTCTGATGGTTCCTAACGTTTAAAGGCCTGGTCTCCATGGTGTTCTTCGTGCTTGTAGAACTAGTTTGGGGAGAGATGCACTAATTTATTTGTTATAATGAGGGGGGCCCCCAGGGTGCAACCTGGAGCTGGGATACCGCTGAGCCCTCTGTCTCCCCAGCCTGGGCTGCCTCTCACACTGCTGCTGGGAGAAGATGCAGATCGCTCCCGGCCCTGCACTCACACAAACCTTTACACAGGCAGGGACACACCCAGCTGCAGGTACTATGAAGCTTCTCCCAGATCCCCAGCCTAGGTCCCTGGCGCTGCAGTGTCTTGCCCTGGCGAAAAGCCTGACGGTATCAGTTTATACCCCAGTCTGCCCCTTTCTCCAAGTGGAGAGGACCATGCACCAGTCTCTGGTCCTGAGCAGGTTCCCCAAGCACATCTAGCAAAACACAAGGTTTTAGGGGGAAATATAACACACATTTATTAACTACACAAAGATAGGCTTCAAGTGATTATGAGCAATGAGCATACAGCTCAATGGAGATTACTCAAGAACTCCGGGAAGTTCTGACAGCTGAGCCTGCTGCTCTGCTCCGGCAGCCAGGAGCAAATCAGTGCCGTGGAATGCTGCTCCTCCCACACTGCGAACACAGAGCAGGGTGGCAGGAACTTCCTTACATTGGGGGCCATGGAGTCCAAACTGTGACGCCCCCATGATACCCCTTTCCTCGAGGAGGCTCTTACCTTCTAAACAGGGATGGCTGTTTTCTAGTAAAATCACTAAAAGGGAAGGAGAAAACTCAAAAGAGGTTCCTCCTGGCGCTCACGTACGTGAACCCGAATACTCTCTCACTGTCCTCAAAGAGAGACCTCAAGAAGGAGACTTGCTGAAGCAAAGCCACAGGGGTCTCTGAGGTTTCCCTGGCCCCTCGCCCCGTCCTGCCTGGCTGATGTCAGCATCTCTCTGTGAGGTCACCACCTCCCACCACCTTTGACCAATAATCTGAGGTCCTGCAAAAGGCCTTTGTGATGGCACTGACACACCCCTCCCTCCCACCCCTCAGCAAGTCCTGAGCAGGAGCCCAGACGGTTACGTTGTGTGGCAGAAACTGCAACTAGTAGCAAAACGCGAGGGTTTCGCAATGTGTCGGTACACCTGCTGCACTTCAGAGGCGGGTCCCGCTTCGGTGGCAGGGGGCCCCCCGCCGCGGGTCTTCGGGCACAGTGGGTCCCGGAACGGAAGGGCCCCGCCGCCAAATTACCACCGAAGTGGGGCCCCCCGCCGCCGAAGACCCCAGGCCCCCGGAATCCTCTGGGCGGCCCTGCTCTGCAGCCAACAATGGTTCCAGGAACAGTAACGTTGAGCAACTTCCAGTAGTAACTGTGCTGAACATATTCTTTAGCTCTCAGTTATCAGAAACAACAAGGAGTCTGGTGGCACCTTAAAGACTAACCGATTAATTTGGGCATAAACTTTCAGGATTAAAAGCCCACTTCTTCATATGCATGGAGTGAAAATTACAGATACAGGCATAAATATACTGGCACATGAAGAGGAGGGAGTTACCTTACAAGCTCTTAATGTTCATTGTAGTGAATGGGTGCCCTGGGATGGTGGCCAGGGATTTTTAAGTGAATTTTAAGTGCAGAGACTATTAAGGTTTGAAGAGTGAATCAGTGGGAGCTTCCTGCAAACCTCCTTGCTGCTTAGGCGATATGGGAAATTTTCTTCATCTGGCCCTGGATGGATTGTTAGCTTTAAATGAATGTCCTGCTCTTGTCCTCCCTGTTCCCACTCCTAGCCCATCCACTGCCTTGACAATGTGTCTGTGCCACCAAACTCTGAGACCATACTGTGATGCTGCAAGGAAGCTACCTCTATTGGGTGCTTCACAGCTTTTGGAAATTTGTCAGACGTTAATCAGCTGACAAAGAGAATGGTTAGCATTCTGCTCCCAGTGACTTGCTGCAGAGTTTGATTGTAGACTGGAATCCCTCCTGGGAGAGGAGATTAGGAATCAGGCCACAATGCCGGTCTTCTGCATTCTGAAGAAGATGAGCAGAGCAGGCAAGAGAAGGAGATGAAAAGGACAGGCCCTTTCTCTCCCAACAGGGCCTATTAACTGCACTGCAGTTTCCTGGAAGTCTCAGAGTTGGGAAACACACAGATGAGCCATGTTACATTCAGAATCTCTGTGATAAGCTCAAGGTAAAATTGTAAATCATCATTCAATAGAGCCATCTGTGCCTGAGAAGGCCTCTAGACATTATGACAACCAGCTCCTTCCAGCGAACCATTCATCTGATCTTGGCATCAACCATTCTGTAGCCTCATGAGCCACAGAGCACTTTCTCCAGGCCCAGATCCACAAGATCTGGAACTACATAAGTTTCCCCAAGAGACTAAGTTGGAGACAGTGAGGGAGTTCTATTTCACTAGTGAGCCTGCTAGGCTGAACCCAGCAATAAGTATGGGGAATAGGCTTGGGATGACTGCCCTAGGTTTATGTGAGAGGTTAATTCTGGTTAATTTTTTACTTTTGCTAAGGAAATAAAAATAAACCTAAAAGCAATTCAAAGTGAAGTGTAATAAAATGATTTTATATTAAAGCTGCTGGTGGAGGAGGAGGAACATTCTTTCTATGTGTACAGTGGACTAGGAAAAGGAAAAGAAGTGGGGGACATGCTATCATTGCCTCATTTTTGTTTGCTGAAGGGTGCTTCCGTGGCTGACAGGAATCATGCTAGGATTTGCTGGAGAAGATCATGTTCACCACTGGAGCATATGGTAATTTTATTGGACTCCATATGTAAGAAAGCCCTGTCTGGAAGTTTGTGATGATCAAGGGTAAGCAGGATTGTGCCAACGAGTAGCTGATGCAACAAAACTGCTAAGGAAATCTGAGCTGTGGCAGACTCCCTGATGGAGTCAACAGAGCCTCTTCTGCAGGGTCCAGAGGGGAAGCCATTCAGTATTCATTCCGTATTGTGTGCTCCTGTCTAATTTTTCTAATCCCCGCAGAACTCGCCAACTCCTGCACCTGCGCACTGGTGGTTTAGTTAACATGGAAAGCTGCATAATGCAATATTGGGAAAACAGGGTCTGCTGAACTACATCATAATCTGCAATGACTCAACCCGATAGGACACCTCCTATGCTGCATTGCTACTAGTGACCTTCTCATATGGGTCCCCACAGCTCCGCAGCCTCCCCACCAGGAGGCAGGTGTGAGAGGCTTGTTATCCCCAACCGACAGAGGGAGAAACGAAGGTTGAGAAAGGCAAAGGGCCTTGTCTTACATCTCAGGTGTCCTGACTTTCAAATTAACCATCAGTCTGGAGTTTCACACACTGAATGATCAGAACAAAGTGACCTCGAATGAGCTACAGACCAACCGCCATTCAGAGTGATTATTCAGCAAGTGTTGTAGAAGCACCAGAACCAGGAACGGCTCAGAGACAATCAATGTCGAGAAGGCAGGAGAACAATTCACCAAGCGGATGATTGGTTCTGGCTTATTTGCTGGGCCTTAAAAGAGAATAACAAAGTCCTGAGTCTCCTCCCTTCACTAGATCCCCGCTCCGTCAATCAGCATTGAGACTCTGACAGAGGCTGAGGGTTCCCAGATGGCCCAGGGATGGCTCAAGTCACCAGTGAGGATCGCTCTCAGAGCAGTCTTCCTGTCCCATCTCTTTGGGATGGCCTCCCTCCACGAGGGCTAAAGAGCAGCCCCCTCCTTGCCAGTGGAGGGAGGGAAGTAGGAAAAAGAGAAACCAAAAATGATGAACCCCAATGTCCCCCTGACTCTAATGAACAAAGGCCTAGGTGGTAAAAACAATTCTCCCACCTTAACCTAGTGTTTTCCATGCCTTGAATTTGGCCAGCACCATGTGGGTCAGGCTGGCTAGGTACCAAACCTCTCTGGGGCTCTTACCTTCTCCACAGGGATGTCTGTCTTCTCACTAAATTAGCAGTGGGAACGGGAAAACTCCAACGAGTCTCCTCCTCGTGCTCACAGACATGACCCAGAATTCTCTCTCAGTCCTCAGGGAGAGACCTAAAGAAGGAGACTCTCTGCAGCAAAGCCACGGGGGTCTCTGACATCGTCCCAGCCCTGCAGCCTGTCCTACCTGGCCGTTGTCATGGACTCTCTGTGAGATCACCGCCTCCCAACCTCCTTTGACCAATCAGCTGAGGTGCTGCAAAGGCCCTTGTGATGTCACTGCCACACTCACCCCTGCCCTGCAAGGCTAATGTCCAGTCCCTGGCCAGCCCCTTTGCATGTTTGAGCTGCTCCCCCTGTGTCACCCCCACGCACTCAGGGTCAGTGCTGGAGATCAAGCAGGCAACACATGGCAACCTCAGAGACTCTCAAAGTGCCACACTCAGTTTTGCAGAGATTTGGAGACTAAGGCCAGACGAGACGGTCAGATCATCTCATCTGACCCCTTTGCACATCACAGGCCTCCTGTATGGCGCAGTAGCAAGTTTTGGACCAAAGCAGACTCCAGAAAGGCACCTCATGAAGGGATGGAGAAAGCACCACTTCCCTTGGTAGTCTGGAGGAAATTGATGCTGTGCGGGCAGGAATTGACCCCAGGGCCATACTTGTGAGTCTATATCATAACATACACGCACAGCAGCACTGCACAAAGTTTGTATATGCCACCTTAACTCTGATGGTTCCTAACGTTTAAAGGCCTGGTCTCCATGGTGTTCTTCGTGCTTGTAGAACTAGTTTGGGGAGAGATGCACTAATTTATTTGTTATAATGAGGGGGCCCCAGGGTGCAACCTGGAGCTGGGATACCGCTGAGCCCTCTGTCTCCCCAGCCTGGGCTGCCTCTCACACTGCTGCTGGGAGAAGATGCAGATCGCTCCCGGCCCTGCACTCACACAAACCTTTACACAGGCAGGGACACACCCAGCTGCAGGTACTATGAAGCTTCTCCCCAGATCCCCAGCCTAGGTCCCTGGCGCTGCAGTGTCTTGCCCTGGCGAAAAGCCTGACGGTATCAGTTTATACCCCCAGTCTGCCCCTTTCTCCAAGTGGAGAGGACCATGCACCAGTCTCTGGTCCTGAGCAGGTTCCCAAGCACATCTAGCAAAACACAAGGTTTTAGGGGGAAATATAACACACATTTATTAACTACACAAAGATAGGCTTCAAGTGATTATGAGCAATGAGCATACAGCTCAATGGAGATTACTCAAGAACTCCGGGAAGTTCTGACAGCTGAGCCTGCTGCTCTGCTCCGGCAGCCAGGAGCAAATCAGTGCCGTGGAATGCTGCTCCCTCCCACACTGCGAACACAGAGCAGGGTGGCAGGAACTTCCTTACATTGGGGGGGCCATGGAGTCCAAACTGTGACGCCCCCATGATACCCCTTTCCTCGAGGAGGCTCTTACCTTCTAAACAGGGATGGCTGTTTTCTAGTAAAATCACTAAAAGGGAAGGAGAAAACTCAAAAGAGGTTCCTCCTGGCGCTCACGTACGTGAACCCGAATACTCTCTCACTGTCCTCAAAGAGAGACCTCAAGAAGGAGACTTGCTGAAGCAAAGCCACAGGGTCTCTGAGGTTTCCATGGCCCCTCGCCCCTGTCCTGCCTGGCTGATGTCAGCATCTCTCTGTGAGGTCACCACCTCCCCACAACCTTTGACCAATAATCTGAGGTCCTGCAAAAGGCCTTTGTGATGGCACTGACACACCCCTCCCTCCCACCCCTCAGCAAGTCCTGAGCAGGAGCCCAGACGGTTACGTTGTGTGGCAGAAACTGCAACTAGTAGCAAAACGCGAGGGTTTCGCAATGTGTCGGTACACCTGCTGCACTTCAGAGGCGGGTCCCGCTCGGTGGCAGGGGCCCCCGCCGCGGGTCTTCGGGCACAGTGGGTCCCGGAACGGAAGGGCCCCGCCGCCAAATTACCACCGGTGGGGCCCCGCCGCCGAAGACCCCAGGCCCCGGAATCCTCTGGGCGGCCCTGCTCTGCAGCCAACAATGGTTCCAGGAACAGTAACGTTGAGCAACTTCCAGTAGTAACTGTGCTGAACATATTCTTTAGCTCTCAGTTATCAGAAACAACAAGGAGTCTGGTGGCACCTTAAAGACTAACCGATTAATTTGGGCATAAACTTTCGCGGATTAAAAAGCCCACTTCTTCATATGCATGGAGTGAAAATTACAGATACAGGCATAAATATACTGGCACATGAAGAGGAGGGAGTTACCTTACAAGCTCTTAATGTTCATTGTAGTGAATGGGTGCCCTGGGATGGTGGCCAGGATTTTTAAGTGAATTTTAAGTGCAGAGACTATTAAGGTTTGAAGAGTGAATCAGTGGGAGCTTTCCGCAAACCTCCTTGCTGCTTAGGCGATATGGGAAATTTTCTTCATCTGGCCCTGGATGGATTGTTAGCTTTAAATGAATGTCCTGCTCTTGTCCTCCCTGTTCCCACTCCTAGCCCATCCACTGCCTTGACAATGTGTCTGTGCCACCAAACTCTGAGACCATACTGTGATGCTGCAAGGAAGCTACCTCTATTGGGTGCTTCACAGCTTTTGGAAATTTGTCAGACGTTAATCAGCTGACAAAGAGAATGGTTAGCATTCTGCTCCCAGTGACTTGCTGCAGAGTTTGATTGAAGACTGGAATCCCTCCTGGGAGAGGAGATTAGGAATCAGGCCACAATGCCGGACTTCTGCATTCTGAAGAAGATGAGCAGAGCAGGCAAGAGAAGGAGATGAAAAGGACAGGCCCTTTCTCTCCCAACAGGGCCTATTAACTGCACTGCAGTTTCCTGGAAGTCTCAGAGTTGGGAAACACACAGATGAGCCATGTTACATTCAGAATCTCTGTGATAAGCTCAAGGTAAAATTGTAAATCATCATTCAATAGAGCCATCTGTGCCTGAGAAGGCCTCTAGACATTATGACAACCAGCTCCTTCCAGCGAACCATTCATCTGATCTTGGCATCAACCATTCTGTAGCCTCATGAGCCACAGAGCACTTTCTCCAGGCCCAGATCCACAAGATCTGGAACTACATAAGTTTCCCCAAGAGACTAAGTTGGAGACAGTGAGGGAGTTCTATTTCACTAGTGAGCCTGCTAGGCTGAACCCAGCAATAAGTATGGGGAATAGGCTTGGGATGACTGCCCTAGGTTTATGTGAGAGGTTAATTCTGGTTAATTTTTTACTTTTGCTAAGGAAATAAAAATAAACCTAAAAGCAATTCAAAGTGAAGTGTAATAAAATGATTTTATATTAAAGCTGCTGGTGGAGGAGGAGGAACATTCTTTCTATGTGTACAGTGGACTAGGAAAAGGAAAAGAAGTGGGGGACATGCTATCATTGCCTCATTTTTGTTTGCTGAAGGGTGCTTCCGTGGCTGACAGGAATCATGCTAGGATTTGCTGGAGGAAATAGCCTGAGAAGATCATGTTCACCACTGGAGCATATGGTAATTTTATTGGTCTCCATATGTAAGAAAGCCCTGTCTGGAAGTTTGTGATGATCAAGGGTAAGCAGGATTGTGCCAACGAGTAGCTGATGCAACAAAACTGCTAAGGAAATCTGAGCTGTGGCAGACTCCCTGATGGAGTCAACAGAGCCTCTTCTGCAGGGTCCAGAGGGGAAGCCATTCAGTATTCATTCCGTATTGTGTGCTCCTGTCTAATTTTTCTAATCCCGCAGAACCTCACTGTAGCAGGCCAAGGAGAATTTGTGTGACTAGAGCAATCCCAAACTTGCCCTGCAGATTTTTCAGTATTGTTTGTGGTCAGGCTTAGACATATTTTGGGGTGAATGCAGTGCACAACACTCCCTAAACATTAGGGTGACCAGATGTTCGGATTTTATAGGGACAGTCCAATTCATCCCATCCCAGTTTTTCACATTTGCTGTCTGGTCACCCTACTAAGCACATACATCTTTTCTATTGTCATAATACATTCTTCTATCATCGTTCTTATGTCTATTTGTTTGGAATGATTCAAATGAATCAAATCATGGCTAAGGGCAAGATGTACTACAAGAAAAACAGTCAGCATGAAGATTAATGTCCATTAAAAGTAGAAAGGAACATAGTTCTGCCAAAATCCTAGCTCTGACATAAGCTCTATTTATTTGATGGTACAACTGATTAAGTTATAGCAAGCCACAAAACAAAAATAAAAAAAATGTACACATTTTAGTTGTGAGCATATCCATTGTACAAGCTTGATTAGCACAAGCAGACATTCTTCATCTTCTTTCAAGGTAACACACTGTTCACATCAGATTTCATTCAATCAAAACAATGATTGATATAACCAAACTCTTATGACTCAGTGGGTTTATGTGAGAATCTACACCTTTCACATTACTCAGCATTTTTCACTTTGTGGTTCACAGTCATGCTGGTAGGGCATAACAAATGGGGTCCTGCAGGGATCAGTTCCGGGTCTGATTCTGTTCAACATCTTCATCAATGATTTAGATAAAGGCACAGCGAGTAACGCTTATAAAGTTTGTGGACGATATCAAGCTGAAAAGGGTTGCAAGTGCTTTGGAGGATAGGATTAAAATTCAAAATATTCTGGACAAACTGGAGAAATGGTCTTAAGTAAATAGGATGAAATTCAATAAGGACAAATTAAAAGTACTGCACTTAGGAAGGACCAATCAGCTGCACACATACAAAATGGGAAATGACGGCCTAGGAAGCAGTACTGCAGAAAGGGATCTGGGGGTCATAGTGGACAACAAGCTAAATATGGGTCAACAATGTAACACTGTTGTAAAAGAAGCTAACATTATTCTGGGAAAAGCAATTCTTCTGCACTACTCCACATTGATTAGTTCTCAACTGGAGTAGTGTGTCCAGTTCTGGGCGCCACACTTCAGGAAGGATGTGAACAAATTGAAGAGAGTCCAGAGAAGAAGCTATAAAAATGATTAAAGATCTAGAAAATGACAAACATCTAGAACAGGGGTGGGCAAACTTTTTGGCACGGGGTTGCGCAACTATATGGAAGGCCGGGTAGGGAAGGCTGTGCCTCTCCAAACAAGTTGGCGCCTGACCCCTATCTGCCCCTCCCACTTCCCGCCCCTGACTGCTCTCCTCAGAACCAACTCATCCAACCCCGCTGCTCCTTGTCCCCGACCGCCCCTCCTGGGACCCCGCCTCCTATCCAACCCCTGCTCCCTGTACCCTGACAGCCCCCGGGACTCCCACCCCATCCAACCGCCCTCAGCTTCTTGTTCCCTGGCCACCCTCCCAGGAGCCCCACCCCTAACTGATCTCTGTCCCCTGACTGTTCTCTTGACCCCTATCCACATCCCCACCCCGTGACTGGCCCCTGGGACTTCCACTTCCAAACCCTCCCTGTTCCCCATCCCCTGACCACCACCCCCCCTACCACTGCCCCAACCAACCCCCCCCACCGCCCAGACTGCCCCCCACGACCCCCCAATCCCATACCCCACTCCTCCACTCCCCACCCCTTACCAGCAGCAGGAACTTGCAGCTGCAACACCTGGCCAGAGTCAGCTGCACTCTCCATGCTGCCCAGTGGGAGCAGCAGGCCAGAGCGCTGTCCATGCGGCGGCGTGGCTGTAGGGGAGGGGATATCAGGAGGGCCAGGAACTAGGGTCTCCATCCGGGAGCTCAGGGGCCAAGGCAGGATGGTCCCGCGGGCCAGATGTGGGCCACGGGGCATAGTTTGCCCACATCTGGTCTAGAAGGTCTAGAAAATGACAAATGTCTAGAAGACATCTAGAAAGTGACAAAAATGATTAAAGGTCTAGAAAAGGGAAGGTTAAAAAATTGGGTTTGTTTAGTCTGGAAAAGAGAAGACTGAAAGGGGACATAATAACAGTTTTCAAGTATGTAAAAGGTTGTTCAAGGAGGATGGAGAAAAAAAACTGTTTTTCTTAACCTTTGAGGCCAGGGCAAGAAGCAATTGGCTTAAATTGCAGTAAGGGAAGTTTAGGTTGGACGTTAGGAAAAACTTCCTGTCAGGGTGGTTAAGCACTGGAATAAATTGCCTAAGGAGGTTGTGGAATCTCCATCATTGGAGATTTTTAAGAGCAGATTAGACAAACACCTGTAAGGAATGGTTAAGATAATACTTAGTCCTGCCATGAGTGCAGGGGATTGGACTAGCTGAAGCTGGGGGAGGGATAGCTCAGTGGTTTGAGCATTGGCCTACTAAACCCAGGGCTGTGAGTTTAATCCTTGACAGGGGCCCCTTAGGGCTCTAGAGCAAAAATCAGTAACTGGTCCTGCTAGTGAAAGCAGGGGGCTGGACTCAATGACCTTTCAAGGTCCCTTCCAGTCCCAGGAGATTGGTATGTCTCCAATTATTTCTCTCTACGGCTCTTCCAGTTCTATGATTCTATGCTTCAACCACCATTCCAGAGGACAGATGTCCATGCTATGATGGGTTCTGCTTGATAACAATCCAAAGAAGTGTGGACTGACACATGCTCATTTTCCTCATGAGAGTCAGATGCCACCAGCAGAAGGCTGATTTTCTTTTTTGGTGGTTCAAGTTCTGTTGTTCTTTCAAGACTTCTGAAAGCATGCTCCACACCTTGTCCCTCTCAGATTTTGGAAAGCACTTCCGATTCTTAAACCTTGGGTCAAGTGCTGTAGCTAGCTTTAGAAATCTCACATTGGTAGCTTCTTTACATTTTGTCAGCTCTGCAGTGAAAATGTTCTTAAAATGAACACTGTGCTGAGTCATCATCCAAGACTGCTATAACCTGAAATATATGGCAGAATGCAGGTAAAACACAGAGCAGGAGGCACACAATTCACCCCAAGGAATTCAGTCACAAATTTAATTAATAAATTATTTTTAATGAGTGTCATCAGCATGCAAGCATGTCCTCCGGAATGGTGGCCCAAGTATGAAGGGGCATACGAATGTTTAGCATATCTGGCATGTAAATACCTTGCAACACCAGGTACAAAAGTGTCATGAGAGGGCCTCTTCTCACTTTCAGGTAACATTGTAAATAAGAAGTGGGCAGCACTATCTCCCATAAATGTAACTGAATTTATTTTTCTTAGTGATTGACTGAAGAAGAAGTAGGAGTGAGTGGACTTGTGGGCTCTGAAATTTTACATTGTTTTGTTTTTTAGTGCAGTTATGTAACAAAAAAATCTACATTTGTAAATTGCACTTTCAAGATAAAGAGATTGCACTATGGTACTTGGTATTCTGTTTAACAGTGCAATTAAAACTATGATTAATTTTTTAAATCATGATTAATTTTTGAGTTAATCGCATGAGTTAAACTGTGATTAATTGACAGCCCTAATTATGAGCTTGTCTTACATATTCCTCTTAATTATCCTGTCCCCTTAGGTTCTCTAGTGCTTGTAGTAATTTCCTCCATCCTGATCCTCACCTCCCTACAACAACATCCAGCAAATGTAATGAAATGCATTCATTTTCAGTGAGCCCCACATGAAGGCTCACATAGGTGCTTCATCTACATTTTCTTGTCCCTGAGAGAGATATTCATCAGAACTGACAGTATCTCCATGTGGTCTCCTGAGTATTTGTCTGTCTGGCAGTTCAGCTTACCAAACCAATTGTGCAGAGCACCCTCTTGATCCTGACTAACCTCAGATTGAAGTGGACAATGGCTGCAAGTATAGGCCCATGTTTGAGACACTGATTAATGCAGACCCTGAAGAGAGATACATCACTTCTCCTCGCCTTCCTTTATAGTATCCTCTTTACTGATTTCGTGTATTATGACGAATCTGGCATATGGTATATTTGTATTTGAAAAAAAAATAATACAAAATTATAATGATAAAAATATATATGTAAAGGTTAAAGAAGAAAAAGCAAACAGGAAAGGATAAAAGCTATAGAAAAGGGCTAACAAGAAGAAGTTAAAATATAAAACAAAGGCAAATACCAATAGATGTTAAAACATTTTCTCTTGTCCATCCCTGTCTCCTTCCTCGGATTGTGTGTTGCCTTTTAGATTGTAAACATTAGTGAGTAGGACTCAGACTTTTGATATGGCTGCAAAGTGGTAAATTACAAATATTAATAACTGATTTTAATCTAGCTAGCAGTTATTTTTGCAATGTTTCATTCTAGCTGTGTAAATATTCTGTTTACCATTTATTTTTAATCTGATTTCTTTCTCATCCTCTTCATCACCTAAAGAGACCCTGAACTGGTGGTGGTAACCGTTAGCTCATTGTCAAATGCTGTTAAGCTACCTTGGAGAGGGCTGGCGCTGAAACACTTTTGGAGGCTGCAATAGACTTGTCTGCCACCAAAGAGCCATGTCCCTGCAGCATACAGATTGCTGGCAGGAAAAGGAGAAGGCACAGAAAAGCAAATGCTGGCTTCCAAGAGGCTATATCACAATTAGTTGTTATGATACTGAGTGATGAGGTAGCATCCCATCTTACTGACTGAAATAACATCATGTAGTGATACACTATCAAAGCACAAAGATGCAACATTGTTGTGAATTCTGAAATTAATGTGGGACTCTTTTGTCATCCTGCAGATGAAGGACAAACTTATGGTAAATCAGGATTGCCCCATAACACATTAGATGCAGGATGACTCTATTTGAAAGCTTTCAGTAAGAGACTATTTAATCTGGGCTCCCATGAACCAAGCAAGTCCCAGACATCTGAGAATCAGTGAAGTATGAGCGCTCAGAACATCTGCTCAAACTCTGTATCAGGTGATCAACTGGTGTAAATCATGGTACTTCCATTGTCTTCCATGAACTGGGACTCCTACAGCACTTGCCTTCAATGTCCATGCCAGTGATGACTGCCAGTGTTAGTGAATATCCATATCCGACTGCCCATATCTAAGAACATAAGAACGGCCCGTCTAGCCCAGTATCCTGTCTACCGACAGTGGCCAATGCCAGGTGCCCCAGAGGGAGTGAACCTAACAGGAAATGATCAAGTGATCTCTCTCCTGCCATCCAGCTCCACCCTCTGACAAACAGAGGCTAGGCACACCATTCCTTACCCTTATCTCATCGGCTTAGGGACAGCTGAAAGGTTAATCACTGTTATTGTTTAGTATATTTTTTTTAAGAAGAAGATTTTAGTTTTACTAATTTTTTGCATTTTTTTCAACATCTGTTCAGAGACCACTTGTCCACTGAAAGTTTGTCTGTTGGTCTCTGTGGTGACATGAAAAGAGGTCTGGAATTTGTCCTGTGTGCAGTCCAACCAGACATGATGATCATGCCATTGCTGTTTATGATCAGATGAAAACAGGTTTGTGAGTGCCTGCGTAAGAGTATGTGTTTGTATGCATATGAGGGTACATGTGCTGAGGATGTTTATAGAGAGAAATATCCTTGTTGGCATCTGGATAACCCAGGCATGTTCTTGTGCCTGCAATTTTCTCATCTTGAGGATCTATAGTTATCCCATTGTCTTCTTACAGATATAGTGGATGTGTGAGGATTCAGAACAAACTGCAGTCACCACCTTATTAAAGCCAATAACAGCGCAGGCATAGTCATGGAGATTCTTTTGTATATCAAATCTGTGCAGTGAGAAAGCGAATTGAAAATATGGCTTTAGCTCCAGCTATGTCCCAACTATATACTCATGAGCCTAGAAAAAGGGGACAGATGCTCAGAGGGGACAGTGACTCTGCTACTGATCACTTTTCTGTGGAGTGAAACTAGAGGCTGCTTCCCAGTGAGACTCTCCCAACCCACACTCCTCAACCTCCCTTCCCACAAACACATCTGAAAGTTATTAGGGTCAAATAGTCTTCTTCCCTTCCACTTCTGTTGGCTATATTCTCCTGGCACCTCCTCTGGGCTGTTCCAGCCAACACATCCAAGTTAGTTATATCCCCACTAATATCCCCTTCACACAAACACCTTTCTTCCCACATCTGTATGAATACAAATTACCCTCTTCTCATTTCCCTCCCAAGTTCCTTTCCTCTTAGTGGGAGTCCTAGTCCCTCATATGACACCAGCACTGATTCCACTAGTGAATACTGTTACCCATTCAGAGAAATCCCTGACAATTTTCTGTTCCTATTACTGGCCTTGGGGCTAGTCAGTCCCAGATGTCCAACAGAAATATTTACAGAGTTAGAAAAGAATGAAGCTACACATCACTGTTCAGTTCTTCATTGCTGATCCACTTTCATCTGCCCTCAGGCTTTGAGTATGTCAGTCCAAGGAAATAATAACCAGCTCTTGTGTGGTTAGAGAGAAATTCCTGGAATAAAAGGTGTCGTGGAAAAATTGACCACACCTTTGATTTTGGGTCAGACACAGCCTGAGGCACCTTTATTGGGGTACAATTATGCATAAAGGGAAGGTCAACGTAGCCCCACGCAAAGAAGGGGGGGGGGTAGCTGCCTTGCCTTTAACAGACTTTCACCAAGCTTATAAAGGCCAAAACCACAAAGCATAATTACACATCACACACATTACACGTTACCAACTCCTTATTTGGCATACTTTCTTACTTTTAGCGAGCCTGTCACCATCTAGGGCTTTTCCTGCTATTGTCCCAAATGTGGTTTTCATTGGTAGTCTGCCTGCCTGTAAGACCCCTGCTTGCGGTTACTTCTGCAAAAGCTCTAGCTAGACTCTGCGTATTACAGCTGGGCACCTTAGGGCCGCTTGGTTTCTTATTTTGCTTTACTTTCTGGTGCCCTTTATATAGACAAACAAGAATTGCAGAAGTTAACCTTTGTCCTATATAGCAATTGGGTTTTGCTAACAGGCCTGGGCCTGAAAGGCAGGGGTTAGGATGCAGTTTGCTTCTGACCCTATGGGTGGGGGTCTGGCAGCTAACTCAGCTTGGGGCAAGCGGGACCCCTTAAAATCCCTATCAAAGGAAAAAGCAAATTGGAGGCACACCGAGACATATTTCCCTCCACCACAGACAATCCCACCTAGTTCAGTTCAGAGTGACTCTGAATATGAAACATGAAATGGGTAAGTTGACAAAGGGACATGAGCTGCTATCACTGTGGCCAGAGAGGCCGCATACGGTCCCAGTGCCCCAGGCTCAAGGACAGACAGAGCCAACTGACCCCCACACCGGGTTAACTTGGTAGAGGCCCAGACGGACAAGAGGCAGGCTTCCCAGGGGCTGGCAGCTTATCAACTGCTCAGGAGAGAGGCGGTCCCCAGGTCGGCTCCTCTGGGGGTGTTGGATGCCCCGGACTCAAGGTTCTCGGTTTACAGGGTGGGCTGTCCCTGTGGAGCGAGTGTCTTGTTCCCTGGAGGTGGATGGGAGGAAAGTCTATGGATACTGGGACACGGGCGCTGAGGTGACGCTGGCCCGGCCCGAGGTGGTGGCCCCAGATCAGGTGATGCCCAACACCTTCCTGACCCTGATGGGGGTGGGTGGGACCCCATTCAAGGTGCCCGTGGCGATGGTGCATCTGAAATGGGGACAAGGGGCCCCAAGGAGGTGGGGTGCACCACCATTTGCCCACCGAGGTGTTGATGGGGTGGGGATCTAGAGGACTGGCCAGCAACCCCGGGCCTTAGTCGTGACCCAGAGCTGGCGAAGGACACTACGTCCTGACCTTGGGGAGGATGTCACCCCAGAGGCACAGAACCCTACCCTGGTGGGGCGGGAACACCCAAAGGCAAGGCTCAGGGGAGGCTGTGGCTTCTGACCCAACCCTTCCCCAGCCGACGAGTTCCAGGCCAAGTTGCAGAAAGATTCCCTCCTTGCGGAGACCAAGGGACCTGGCTGACCTCAGTGTGGTACAGTCCATGAGGAGAGGTTTCAAGGAGAGGTTCCTGTGGGAGAAGGTGTTCCTGTACCGAGAATGGGCTCCCCCAGGGGTAGTAGAGGCATGGGGGATCAGGAGACTTCTGGTGGTTCCTCAGAAGTTTTGCCACAAGCTACTGTACCTGGCCCATGATATCCCTCTCGCAGGGCACCAGGGAATTCGGCGCACCCGGCATAGGCTGCTACAGAAATTTTACTGGCCTGGGGTCTTTACCCATGTCCGACAGTATTGCCAATCCTGTGACCCCCTGCCAGAGGGTGGGGAAGGCCCGGGACAAAGGGCCTTTACCCATCATAGAAGAACCTTTCCAGAAGGTGGCCATGGACATAGTGGAACCTCTCAGCAATACGACCTGGTCGGGGAAGAAATACATTCTGGTGGTGGTAGATTTCGCCGAAGCGGTGGCCTTGTCCTCTATCAAAGCAGACACTGTGGCAGATGCGCTGCTGACGATTTTCAGCAGAGTGGGATTCCCCAAGGAAGTCTTAACGGACCAGGGGTCCAACTTCATGTCGGCCCTGCTCCGGTGCTTGCGGGAGAAATGCGGGGGGTCTGGCACAACTGGGCCTCAGCGTATCACCCCGAGTCCAACGGGCTGGTGGCAAGGTTCAACGGGACTCTAAAGATGATGCTAAAAACATTTATGAACCAGCACCCGCAGGACTGGGACAAGTACTTACCTCACCTGCTGTTCGCATACAGGAATGTACCGGGTTTTTGCATTTTGAACTGTTGTATGGCAAGCGGGTAAGGGGGCCCCTAGACCTGATGAGAGACGAATGGGAGGAAGGCGGTGGAGTATGTCCTGACCTTCCGGGAAAGACTTGCCGAGCTCATGGGCCTGGCCAGGGAGAAGCTGGCCCGAGCCCAGAGGCAGCAGAAGGTCTGGTATGACCGCACGGCGCAGGCCCGCGCCTTCACCACCAGGGATCAGGTGATGGTTCTCATCCCCGTGAGCAAGAACAAACGCCAGGCTGCCTGGGAAGGGCCCTTCAAGGTTGTCAAGCAACTAAATGAGGTAAACTATGTGGTGGAGCTGTCGAACCGGGCGCACCACCGCCAGGTGTACCATGTGAATATGATGAAGCCATATTATGACAGGGAACTGTGGTGTTGGCTGTGTGTGGACATTGGGAGGAGCAGGAGATGACCCTTTAGTGGATCTATTCCCTGGGACAAAAGCTGGTTCCCCTGGAAGCAATTCCCTCTCTAATCAGCTGACCTTGGCCCAGCACGCTGAGATCAGCGGGGTGCTGCATCTGTACGGACAGGTGTTTTCCAACCAGCCTGGACGCACTAATTTGACTCTCCACCGGGTGGAGACCGGGTCACATCCTCCTATAAGATGCTCCCCTTTCCGAGTCACCACGAAAACTGCTCAAGACCTGGAAAGAGAGGTCAGGGACATGCTGGCTTTGGGGGAGATCCAGCCGTCTTCCAGCCTTTGGGCCTCACCAGCGGTGCTGGTCCCCAAAGGGGATGGGTCGATCCGGTTCTGTGTGGACTATCGAAAGCTCAATGCCATCACTGTATCCGATGCCCAGGCCTGACGAGCTCCTAGACAACTGGGAGGCGCTCGATACCTCACCACCATGGATCTTACCAAGGGCTACTGGCAAGTGCCGCTGGATGCAGCTGCAGGCTAAAATCGGCCTTTATCACCCCCTGGGGCTGTATGAGATGCTGACCCTGCCTTTCAGCCTCAAGGGTGCGCCGGCCACCTTCCAGCGCCTGGTGGGTCAGCTACTGAGGGGGATGGAGAGTTTGCCGTGGCGTATATTGATGACATATGTGTCTTTAGCCACACCTGGGGTGACCACGTGTCCCAGGTTAAACAAGTGCTGGACCAACTCCGAGAGGCTGGGTAAAGTGCAAGGTGGGGCTGGCTGAAGTATCTTATTGGGCCATTGGGTGGGGCGGCTGCCTAAAGCGAGAACCAGCCAAAGTGGAGGTGATCAGAGACTGGCCAGCTCCCCAAACCAAAAGAAAGTCCAAGCCTTTATTGGGTGGGCGGGGTACGAGGGAAGGCACGGGCCCCACTTTCGCGCCATAGCCGGCCCCATCACTGATCTGTGCAAGATTGTGAATCCAGACCTGGTGGTCTGGACAGAGGAGTGCCAGGAGGTTCTCTGGGCGCTGAAGGAGGCTCTGGTTAGTGGCCCAGTTCTGGCAAACCCAGACTTTGACAAGCCCTTTACTGGGGGCGGTGTTAATGCAGGAGGATAAAAAGAGGGAGAGACACCTCATCGTGTACCTGAGGAAGAAGTTGCTACCCCAGGAGCAGAACTACGTGGCCATCGAGAAGGAATGCCTGCCATGGTGTGGGCCCTTAAGAAACTAGAGCCATATCTCTTTGGGCGACACTTCACCGTGTACACCGACCACTCTCCCCTAACCTGGCCGCACCAGATGAAAGGAGCCAATGCCAAGCTCCTGAGGTGGAGCCTGCTCCTGCAGGATTATGACATGGCCGTAGTCCATGTGACGGGAAGTGCCAACCTGATAGCAGACGCGTTGGCCCGGAGAGGGAGCGGGGGCAAACTTCCCCAGGTCACTGGGCAGTTCAGTCTCGAAGGGGGGAGAGCTGTGATACAGTAGGGACTGTCTGTGTGGGGGATGGGAAAGCCGGGGATGACTTTAGGTGAAGGCCAGGACCTGAGCCTGTAACCTGAGCCAGGCAGGGAGGAGGTGGGGGTTCGACACCTTTGCCCGGGAAGCTGGACAAAAGAAGAGAGCCTGCTGGAAGGAGTTAGTTCAATTTCGGTTTTGGGCTGGGGGGAGGAATTCAGGGAATTCCAAGCTGGGAACTAAGCTTCCTGAACCCCCAGAAAGACTTGATTGAGGGGTCCTGGTTGTGCCTACAAGCTCTGCTGTAGACTGAGTTCCTGTTGTCCAATAAACCTTTTGTTTTACTGGCTGGCTGAGAGTCACTGGGAGTCCCAGGAAGAGGGGTGCAGTGGCTGATTCCCCCTGGCTGGAGCTGCACAACCCCTTGGTCACGCTCTTCCCATTGCACAGATTGGGATGCTGAGGTACAGAGAGAGGAAATGACCTACCCCAAGTCACATGGCAAAGCAATGGCAGAGCTAGAGAGAAAAGCCAACAGCTCTCACTCTCACTGACATCAGCAGACAACAAGCCCCCAAGAAGGAGGGACAGAGCCCAGCAATTGTTGTAGAAGCACCAGAACCAGGACCGGCTCAGAGACAATCAATGTCGAGAAGGCAGGAGAACAATTCACCAAGCAGATGATTGGTTCTGGCTTATTTGCTGGGCCTTAAAAGAGAATAACAAAGTCCTGAGTCTCCTCCCTTCACTAGATCCCCGCTCCGTCAATCAGCATTGAGACTCTGGCAGAGGCTGAGGGTTCCCCAGATGGCCCAGGGATGGCTCAAGTCACCAGTGAGGATCGCTCTCAGAGCAGCCTTCCTGTCCCATCTCTTTGGGATGGCCTCCCTCCACAAGGGATAAAGAGCAGCCCCCTCCTTGCCAGTGGAGGGAGGGAAGTAGGAAAAAGATAAACCAAAAATGATGAACCCCAATGTCCCCCTGACTCTAATGAACAAAGGCCTAGGTGGTAAAAACAATTCTCCCACCTTAACCTAGTGTTTTCCATGCCTTGAATTTGGCCAGCACCATGTGGGTCAGGCTGGCTAGGTACCAAACCTCTCTGGGGCTCTTACCTTCTCCACAGGGATGTCTGTCTTCTCACTAAATTAGCAGTGGGAACGGGAAAACTCCAACGAGTCTCCTCCTCGTGCTCACAGACATGACCAGAATTCTCTCTCAGTCCTCAGGAGAGACCTAAAGAAGGAGACTCTCTGCAGCAAAGCCACGGGGGTCTCTGACATCGTCCCAGCCCTGCAGCCTGTCCTACCTGGCCGTTGTCATGGACTCTCTGTGAGATCACCGCCTCCCAACCTCCTTTGACCAATCAGCTGAGGTGCTGCAAAAGGCCCTTGTGATGTCACTGCCACACTCACCCCTGCCCTGCAAGGCTAATGTCCAGCCCCTGGCCAGCCCCTTTGCATGTTTGAGCTGCTCCCCCTGTGTCACCCCACGCACTCAGGGTCAGTGCTGGAGATCAAGCAGGCAACACATGGCAACCTCAGAGGCTCTCAAAGTGCCACACTCAGTTTTGCAGAGATTTGGAGACTAAGGCCAGACGAGACGGTCAGATCCTCTCATCTGACCCCTTTGCACATCACAGGCCTCCTGTATGGCGCAGTAGCAAGTTTTGGACCAAAGCAGACTCCAGAAAGGCACCTCATGAAGAGATGGAGAAAGCACCACTTCCCTTGGTAGTCTGGAGGAAATTGATGCTGTGCGGGCAGGAATTGACCCCAGGGCCATACTTGTGAGTCTATATCATAACATACACGCACAGCAGCACTGCACAAAGTTTGTATATGCCACCTTAACTCTGATGGTTCCTAACGTTTAAAGGCCTGGTCTCCATGGTGTTCTTCGTGCTTGTAGAACTAGTTTGGGGAGAGATGCACTAATTTATTTGTTATAATGAGGGGGTCCCCCAGGGTGCAACCTGGAGCTGGGATACCGCTGAGCCCTCTGTCTCCCCAGCCTGGGCTGCCTCTCACACTGCTGCTGGGAGAAGATGCAGATCGCTCCCGGCCCTGCACTCACACAAACCTTTACACAGGCAGCTATGGCGCAAAACTGGGGCACGGACCTTCGATAGTACCCCGCCATCCCAATAAAGGCTTGGACCTTCTTTTTGGTTTGGGGAGAGGGCCAGTCTCTGATCACCTCCACTTTGGCTGGTTCTCGCTTTAGGCAGCCGCTCCCCACCCGATGGCCCAGATAAGATACTTCAGCCAGCCCCACCTTGCACTTTACCCAGCCTCTCGGAGTCGGTCCAACACTTGTTTAACCTGGGACACGTGGTCACCCCAGGTGTGGCTAAAGACACATATGTCGTCAATATACGGCACGGCAAACTCTCCATCCCCCTCAATAGCTGACCCACCAGGCGCTGGAAGGTGTCCGGAAAGGGGAACATCTTATAGGAGGATGTGACCCGGTCTCCACCCAGTGGACAGTCAAATTAGTGCGTCCAGGCTGGTTGGAAAACAGCTGTCGGTACAGATGCAGCACCCTGCTGATCTCAGCGTGCTGGGCCAAGGTCAGCTGATCAGAGGGAATTGCTTCCAGGGAACCAACTTTTGTCCCAGGAATAGATCCACTAAAGGGTCATCTCCTGCTCCTCCCAATGTCCACACACGGCCAACACCACATGTCCCCTGTCATAATATGGCTTCATCATATTCACATGGTACACCCGGTGGTGGTTCTCGCCCGGTTCGACAGCTCCATCACATAGTTTACGTCATTTAGTTGCTTGTCAACCTTGAAGGGCCCTTCCCAGGCAGCCTGGCGTTTGTTCTTGCTCACGGGGATGAGAACCATCACCTGATCCCTGGTGCGCTCATACCAGACCTTCTGCTGCCTCTGGGCTCGGGCCACTTTCTCCGTGGCCAGTCCCATGAGCTCGGCAAGTCTTTCCCGGAAGGTCAGGACATACTCCACCACCGACTCTCCATCGGGAGTAGCCTTCCCCTCCCATTCATCTCTCATCAGGTCTAGGGCCCCCCCTTACCCGCCTGCCATACAAAAATTTAAAATGCGAAAACCCGGTACATTCCTGGGGTACCTCCCTGTATGTGAACAGCAGGTGAGGTAAGTACTTGTCCCAGTCCTGCGGGTGCTGGTTCATAAATGTTTTCAGCATCATCTTTAGAGTCCCGTTGAACCTTGCCACCAGCCCGTTGGACTCGGGTGATACGCTGAGGCCCAGTTGTGCGGACCCCGCATTTCTCCCGCAAGCACCGGAACAGGGCCGACATGAAGTTGGACCCCTGGTCCGTTAAGACTTTCTTGGGGAACCCCACTCTGCTGAAAATGGTCAGCAGCGCATCTGCCACAGTGTCTGCTTTGATAGAGGACAAGGCCACCGCCTCGGCGAAATCTACCACCACCAGAATGTATTTCTTCCTCGACCAGGTCGTCTTGCTGAGAGGTCCCACAATGTCCATGGCCACCTTCTGGAAAGGTTCTTCTATGATGGGTAAAGGCCCTTTGTCCCGGGCCTTCCCCACCCTCTGGCAGGGGGTCACAGGATTGGCAATACTGTCGGACATGGGTAAAGACCCCAGGCCAGTAAAAGTTCTGTAGCAACCTCTGCTGGGTGCGCCGAATTCCCTGGTGCCCTGCGAGAGGGATGTCATGGGCCAGGTACAGTAGCTTGTGGCAAAACTTCTGAGGAACCACCAGCTGCCTCCTGATCCCCCATGCCTCTACTTCCCCTGGAGGAGCCCATTCTCGGTACAGGAACACCTTCTCCCACAGGAACCTCTCCTTGAAACCTCTCCTCATGGACTGTACCACACTGAGGTCAGCCAGGTCCCTTGGTCTCCGCAAGGAGGGAATCTTTCTGCACCTTGGCCTGGACCTCGTCGGCTGGGAAGGGTTGGGTCAGAAGCCACAGCCTCCCTGAGCCTTGCCTTTGGGTGTTCCCGCCCCACCAGGGTAGGGTTCTGTGCCTCTGGGGTGACATCCTCCCCAAGGTCAGGACGTAGTGTCCCTCGCCAGCTCCTGGGTCACGACTAAGGCGTTCTGGGTTTTTCTGGACAGTCCTCAAGATCCCCACCCCAACAACACCTCGGTGGGCAAATGGTGGTGCACCCCCACCTCCTTGGGTCACTCCTTGTCCCCCCATTTCAGATGCACCATCGCCACGGGCACCTTGAATGGGGTCCCGCCCACCCCCATCAGGGTCAGGAAGGTGTTGGGCATCACCTGATCTGGGGCCACCACCTCGGGCCGGGCCAGCGTCACCTCAGCGCCCGTGTCCCAGTATCCATAGACTTTCCTCCCATCCACCTCCAGGGGAACAAGACACTCGCTCCACAGGGACAGCCCACCCTGTAAACCGAGAACCTTGAGTCCGGGGCATCCAACGCCCCCAGAGGACCCGACCTGGGGACCGCCTCTCTCCTGAGCAGTTGATAAGCTGCCAGCCCCTGGGAAGCCTGCCTCTTGTCCGTCTGGGCCTCTACCAAGTTAACCCGGTGTGGGGGTCAGTCGGCTCTGTCTGTCCTTGAGCCTGGGGCACTGGGATCGTATGCGGCCTCTCTGGCCACAGTGATAGCAGCTCATGTCCCTTTGTCAACTTACCCATTTCATGTTTCATATTCAGAGTCACTCTGAACTGAACTAGGTGGGATTGTCTGTGGTGGAGGGAAATATGTCTCGGTGTGCCTCCAATTTGCTTTTTCCTTTGATAGGGATTTTAAGGGGTCCCGCTTGCCCCAAGCTGAGTTAGCTGCCAGACCCCCACCCATAGGGTCAGAAGCAAACTGCATCCTAACCCCTGCCTTTCAGGCCCAGGCCTGTCAGCAAAACCCAATTGCTATATAGGACAAAGGTTAATTTCTGCAATTCTTGTTTGTCTATATAACGGGCACCAGAAAGTAAAGCAAAAAGAGAAACCAAGCGGCCCTAAGGTGCCCAGCTGTAATACATGAAGTCTAGCTAGAGCTTTTGCAGAAGTAACATAAGCAGGGTCTTACAGGCAGGCAGACTACCAACGAAAACCACATTTGGGACAATAGCAGGAAAAGCCCTAGATGGTGACAGGCTCGCTAAAAGTAAGAAAGTATGCCAAATAAGGAGTTGGTAACGTGTGTGATGTGTAATTATGCTTTGTGGTTTTGGCCTTTATAAGCTTGGTGAAAGTCTGTTAAAGGCAAGGCAGCTACCCCCCCCTTCTTTGCGTGGGGCTACGTTGACCTTCCCTTTATGCATAATTGTACCCCAATAAAGGTGCCTCAGGCTGTGTCTGACCCAAAATCAAAGGTGTGGTCAATTTTTCCACGACACCTTTTATTCCAGGAATTTCTCTCTAACCACACAAGAGCTGGTTATTATTTCCTTGGACTGACATACTCAAAGCCTGAGGGCAGATGAAAGTGGATCAGCAATGAAGAACTGAACAGTGATGTGTAGCTTCATTCTTTTCTAACTCTGTAAATATTTCTGTTGGACATCTGGGACTGACTAGCCCCAAGGCCAGTAATAGGAACAGAAAATTGTCAGGATTTCTCTGAATGGGTAACAGTATTCACTAGTGGAATCAGTGCTGGTGTCATATGAGGGACTAGGACTCCACTAAGAGGAAAGGAACTTGGGAGGGAAATGAGAAGAGGGTAATTTGTATTCATACAGATGTGGGAAGAAAGGTGTTTGTGTGAAGGGGATATTAGTGGGGATATAACTAACTTGGATGTGTTGGCTGGAACAGCCCAGAGGAGGTGCCAGGAGAATATAGCCAACAGAAGTGGAAGGGAAGAAGACTATTTGACCCTAATAACTTTCAGATGTGTTTGTGGGAAGGGAGGTTGAGGAGTGTGGGTTGGGAGAGTCTCACTGGGAAGCAGCCTCTAGTTTCACTCCACAGAAAAGTGATCAGTAGCAGAGTCACTGTCCCCTCTGAGCATCTGTCCCCTTTTTCTAGGCTCACGTGTATATAGTTCTACTCCAGTTGAGAACTAATCAATGTGGAGTAGTGCAGAAGAATTGCTTTTCCCTGAATAATGTTAGCTTCTTTTACAACAGTGTTACATTGTTGACCCATATTTAGCTTGTTGTCCACTATGACCCCCAGATCCCTTTCTGCAGTACTGCTTCCTAGGCCGTCATTTCCCATTTTGTATGTGTGCAGCTGATTGGTCCTTCCTAAGTGCAGTACTTTTAATTTGTCCTTATTGAATTTCATCCTATTTACTTAAGACCATTTCTCCAGTTTGTCCAGAATATTTTGAATTTTAATCCTATCCTCCAAAGCACTTGCAACCCTTTTCAGCTTGATATCGTCCACAAACTTTATAAGCGTTACTCGCTGTGCCTTTATCTAAATCATTGATGAAGATGTTGAACAGAATCAGACCCGGAACTGATCCCTGCAGGACCCCATTTGTTATGCCCTACCAGCATGACTGTGAACCACAAAGTGAAAAATGCTGAGTAATGTGAAAGGTGTAGATTCTCACATAAACCCACTGAGTCATAAGAGTTTGGTTATATCAATCATTGTTTTGATTGAATGAAATCTGATGTGAACAGTGTGTTACCTTGAAAGAAGATGAAGAATGTCTGCTTGTGCTAATCAAGCTTGTACAATGGATATGCTCACAACTAAAATGTGTACATTTTTTTTATTTTTGTTTTGTGGCTTGCTATAACTTAATCAGTTGTACCATCAAATAAATAGAGCTTATGTCAGAGCTAGGATTTTGGCAGAACTATGTTCCTTTCTACTTTTAATGGACATTAATCTTCATGCTGACTGTTTTTCTTGTAGTACATCTTGCCCTTAGCCATGATTTGATTCATTTGAATCATTCCAAACAAATAGACATAAGAACGATGATAGAAGAATGTATTATGACAATAGAAAAGATGTATGTGCTTAGTAGGGTGACCAGACAGCAAATGTGAAAAACTGGGATGGACTGTCCCTATAAAATCCGAACATCTGGTCACCCTAATGTTTAGGGAGTGTTGTGCACTGCATTCACCCCAAAATATGTCTAAGCCTGACCACAAACAATACTGAAAAATCTGCAGGGCAAGTTTGGGATTGCTCTAGTCACACAAATTCTCCTTGGCCTGCTACAGTGAGGTTCTGCGGGGGATTAGAAAAATTAGACAGGAGCACACAATACGGAATGAATACTGAATGGCTTCCCCTCTGGACCCTGCAGAAGAGGCTCTGTTGACTCCATCAGGGAGTCTGCCACAGCTCAGATTTCCTTAGCAGTTTTGTTGCATCAGCTACTCGTTGGCACAATCCTGCTTACCCTTGATCATCACAAACTTCCAGACAGGGCTTTCTTACATATGGAGACCAATAAAATTACCATATGCTCCAGTGGTGAACATGATCTTCTCAGGCTATTTCCTCCAGCAAATCCTAGCATGATTCGTGTCAGCCACGGAAGCACCCTTCAGCAAACAAAAATGAGGCAATGATAGCATGTCCCCCACTTCTTTTCCTTTTCCTAGTCCACTGTACACATAGAAAGAATGTTCCTCCTCCTCCACCAGCAGCTTTAATATAAAATCATTTTATTACACTTCACTTTGAATTGCTTTTAGGTTTATTTTTATTTCCTTAGCAAAAGTAAAAAATTAACCAGAATTAACCTCTCACATAAACCTAGGGCAGTCATCCCAAGCCTATTCCCCATACTTATTGCTGGGTTCAGCCTAGCAGGCTCACTAGTGAAATAGAACTCCCTCACTGTCTCCAACTTAGTCTCTTGGGGAAACTTATGTAGTTCCAGATCTTGTGGATCTGGGCCTGGAGAAAGTGCTCTGTGGCTCATGAGGCTACAGAATGGTTGATGCCAAGATCAGATGAATGGTTCGCTGGAAGGAGCTGGTTGTCATAATGTCTAGAGGCCTTCTCAGGCACAGATGGCTCTATTGAATGATGATTTACAATTTTACCTTGAGCTTATCACAGAGATTCTGAATGTAACATGGCTCATCTGTGTGTTTCCCAACTCTGAGACTTCCAGGAAACTGCAGTGCAGTTAATAGGCCCTGTTGGGAGAGAAAGGGCCTGTCCTTTTCATCTCCTTCTCTTGCCTGTTCTGCTCATCTTCTTCAGAATGCAGAAGTCCGGCATTGTGGCCTGATTCCTAATCTCCTCTCCCAGGAGGGATTCCAGTCTTCAATCAAACTCTGCAGCAAGTCACTGGGAGCAGAATGCTAACCATTCTCTTTGTCAGCTGATTAACGTCTGACAAATTTCCAAAAGCTGTGAAGCACCCAATAGAGGTAGCTTCCTTGCAGCATCACAGTATGGTCTCAGAGTTTGGTGGCACAGACACATTGTCAAGGCAGTGGATGGGCTAGGAGTGGGAACAGGGAGGACAAGAGCAGGACATTCATTTAAAGCTAACAATCCATCCAGGGCCAGATGAAGAAAATTTCCCATATCGCCTAAGCAGCAAGGAGGTTTGCGGAAAGCTCCCACTGATTCACTCTTCAAACCTTAATAGTCTCTGCACTTAAAATTCACTTAAAATCCCTGGCCACCATCCCAGGGCACCCATTCACTACAATGAACATTAAGAGCTTGTAAGGTAACTCCCTCCTCTTCATGTGCCAGTATATTTATGCCTGTATCTGTAATTTTCACTCCATGCATATGAAGAAGTGGGCTTTTTAATCCGCGAAAGTTTATGCCCAAATTAATCGGTTAGTCTTTAAGGTGCCACCAGACTCCTTGTTGTTTCTGATAACTGAGAGCTAAAGAATATGTTCAGCACAGTTACTACTGGAAGTTGCTCAACGTTACTGTTCCTGGAACCATTGTTGGCTGCAGAGCAGGGCCGCCCAGAGGATTCCGGGGCCTGGGGTCTTCGGCGGGGCCCCACTTCGGTGGTAATTTGGCGGCGGGGCCCTTCCGTTCCGGGACCCACTGTGCCCGAAGACCCGCGGCGGGCCCCCTGCCACCGGCGGGACCCGCCTCTGAAGTGCAGCAGGTGTACCGACACATTCTGCGAAACCCTCGCGTTTTGCTACTAGTTGCAGTTTCTGCCACACAACGTAACCGTCTGGGCTCCTGCTCAGGACTTGCTGCCGCCTGGTCCATGGGGTTGCGAATCAGGAGGGACAGGGTTTGTGGTCGAAAACACTCACATTCTGCTTCCTCCTGGCTAATGTGCCAAATTGACCTATTGCAGGGGTCTGGGGGGTTCTGCGTTTTCATTTAATTTTAAATGAAGCTTCTTAAGCATTTTAAAAACCTTATTTTCTTTATATACAACAATAGTTTAGTTATATATTATAGCCATAAAAAGAGACCTTCTAAAAATATTAAAATGTATTACTGGCATACGAAACCTTAAATCAGAGAGACTAAATGAAGACTCGGCACAGCTCTTCTGAAAGGTTGCCGAACCCTGATCTTTTGGATGCTTGAGGCACGCTCTTTCACTTTTTTGGGCTGTTGCTGGGTGATGGTTGGTGCCAATGGGCTGTCACTGCCTGGAGGTGGTGCTGCTGTTGCCCAGGGCTGGGTGGGGAGCTGGGCTCTGGGGGGTGCCCGGCTCACAGGGGCTGGGCTCAGGACTGTGAGGAGATGGGGTCGGAGGTTGTCTGGCTCAGAGGGGCTCGCCTCAGAGCTGGGGGTCTGGGGTGGGGGTCTGGGGTCGGAGGATGCCCACCTCAGAGCAGCTGGGCTCAGAGCTGGGGGCCGGGGCTGGGGGGGTGGGGGGGGGGGGTGTCGGGATCAGCGGGGCGGGGCTCAGAGCTAGGGGTCAGGGCTCTGGGGGAAATGGGGTCAGGGAGGTGTCCGGATCAGAAGGGCTGGGCTCGGAGCTGGGGGTCAGGGCTGTGGGGGGAATGGGGTCAGGGGGTGTCCGGATCAGAGGGGCTGGGCTCGGAGCTGGGGGTCAGGGCTGGGGGGGAACTGGGGTGAGGGGGGGGTCTGGACCAGAAGGGCTGGTCTCGGAGCTGGGGGTCAGGGCGGTGGGGGAAATGGGGTCAGCGGGGTGTCTGGATCAGAGGGGCTGGGCTTGGAGCTGGGGGTCAGGGCTGTGGGGGAAATGGGGTGAGGGGGGTGTCTGGATCAGAAGGGCTGGGCTTGGAGCTGGGGGTCAGGGCTGTGGGGGGAATGGGGTCAGGGGGGTGTCTGGATCAGAGGGGCTGGGCTTGGAGCTGGGGGTCAGGGCTGGGCTAGGGGTCGGGGGGTGCCTGACAAACACCTCCCTGAGACCCCCCCCCAATCCAACCCCCCTTCCCTGGCCCCTGACCGCCCCCTCCCTGCCCCCTGAGTGTCCCTGGGACTCCCTGCCCCTTAGCCACCCCCCCTCCCCGGCTGCTCACCCGCGGCTCACCGCGCAGCAGCCGCATGGCTCCGGACCGGGCTGAGCTCTTCCCGGCTCAGAGCCGCGTGGGGAGGGGGCGGGGCCGCCAGCTCCAGGCTGAGCTCAGCTGCCTCCACTCGGCCCGGAGCTTGTAGCCCCGCCCCCTGACCACGCGGCTCTGAGCGGGGCGGGGCGGGGCTCAGCCCCCCCAGTCAAACTACTGCTGCGCTGTTTAGGACCCGGGGAACAAGCGGAGGAGGAGCGGCCCGTCTTCTGCAGCCAGGGGGGGCCGCGCTACCGGTAAGGGGCCATCCCTCTCCCCCAAGCGGAGCCGGGAGCGCGGCCCTGCCCGGCTGCAGGGGACGGGCCGCTCCTCGGCTTGCAGCGGCAGGATGAGCTGGGGCCCCAGCCTCAGCCTTTTGCCGCCCCCTATATTTTGCCGCCCTAGGCAGCAGTTTGGTTTGCTGGTACCTAGAGCCGCCCCTGGATAGCATAACTCTAGATTTATACAGTTACTCTATCGCGCAAGCTAGCTAGCTATCGGAGCAAACCAGGCACCTGAATACATACAACATCGTTAAATATCAGTAAAGATGCTCAGCAGACACCTACAATGACGGTATAATTTTTCTCAGCAGAGAAAGCGAGGCTTTCAGAGTAAACAGGTGTGTTAATGTTTTGCATGGATAGCAACACATCAAAGGAAAGATCTTTAACAAATTGTTTCAATTGAGTTTACATAGGTGATAAAGATTGGAAACACACATGCAAGTCTACATGCAAAGTAAACACATAACGATAGGTTCCAAAGTTTAGCCTCCTCTCTTGAAGGACAGACAGAAAATCCATTAATGTTCTTCGCCCCTTTCTCTTCAGCAGCACTCCACTTCCCCTTGCACCTCCAGAATTAAGGTAGAAACTGTTGGGAAGGAAGGAAGCAAAACTTTCTTTCCCCTTAATTGTTCAGCGCTGTTCCAACATTTTCAAGGGTGACGAGACATTACTGTACCTGTCGCCTATGGTGACGTCTCACTAATGTGGGACAGCCCGAGAAGAGGTTCTCTGAGACATTTTTGGTGGAGATGCCCGAAATAGATGTGGCTCTGAACAGAAACATCTAAAAGGGTTTTGTCACCAAAATAGAGTATGGCTGACAAAGCAGCCGGGAAGAGTTCAGCGACTGCCTCAGGAGAATAGTTCATGTGTGGCAGTGAATATTTCTATGTGTTGCAATAGTAGTATTAATAGCCTCTACTGTTACTTCGTAAAGAATTATAACGCATCACCTCTTTTCTATGTTCTGCACCCCGCGGATCCACCGGGATCCAAGCTCCTCTGCCCGGTGCACGACCGGCCCTAGGCACCCGCTCCCCGGGCCGGTGATTTGGTGGCATTTTTCTAGTCCATTTTTCATAGCGCTCTTGAAAAATAAACTACTTCACCGGAGCTTTTTCCAAAGCCTCAAAACTCGAGGCAACAGCACCCTCTGCTGGTTCCTAGGAAAAACTCTCTCTGTCACGCCATAAGCCTGGCTAGAGCAGGGCTCGGCACCCTTTCAGAAGTGGTGTGCTCAGTCTTCATTTAGTCACTCTAATTTGAGGTTTCGCCTGCCGGAAATACAAATCAACGATTTCAAGAGGTCTCTTTCGTGATGTTTAAAATGTGTAACTAAACTATTGTTGTATGTATAGTAAATAAGGTTTCTAAAATGTTTAAGATGCTTCACATAAATTGAAATAAAAAAGGAGAGCACCCCCACGCCAGGGATTGGTGGCGCGGAAAGGGCAGCGTGAGTGCCACTGAAAATCAGCTCATGTGTAGCCTTCGGCATACGTGCCATAGGTTGCCTACCCCCGGCTAATTGTAATTCATACAGCCCCTGTTTTCCTGATAGCATTACTCAAGAGTTATACGGTTACTCTATCTAGCAATCTAGCTAGCTAGCTATCGGTACAGACAGGCACCTGAATACATAAGCCATCATTAACTATCAAAAAATACTCATTAACCTAAACTCCAAAAAGAGAAATGAAAACATAAAGGAGCCAAACAGTTTCCCCCTACCATGCAGTCCTTCATCATTTAAATCAATTTATGTGACTGACACAACATTAGCTTTGCAACATCCTTCTGTTCTCCAATGGAGATAAGCTATGGGAGAGAGTATTGATTTTAAATAGAGATTTCAAACACTCATGCAAATAAAGATTTCAAACACTCATGCAATTCTACATGCAAAGTAAATACATAACGAGAGGTTCCAAAGTTAAGCCTCCTCTCTTGAAGGCTGTACGGAAAAATCTTTTAATTTTCTTCTCCTCTGCGACATGTATTGAGGAGATGCACGAAATAGATGGGGTTCTGAAGAGAGACAAGTAAAAGGGATTTGTCACCAAAATAGAGTATGGCTGAGAAAGCAGCCGGGGAGAGTTCAGAGAGCGCCTCTGTGTGGCAGTGAATATTTCAATGCGTTGCTGTAGTAGTGTTTATAGCCTGCACCGTTACTTCGGACAGAATTACAATGGATCAACTCTTTTGTAAAGTCTTTTCTATGTTCTGGACCACGCGGACCTGCCGATGGCGAGAAGCCGCGGGCTTGCGGCGTTTCAGCTGCGGCTTTTCGTCGCTCCGGGCTGCGGCCACGCTCCCCCGGCTGGCGCGCGACCGGCCCAGCGTTCCCCTCCCCGGGCCGGTAATTTCCTTCCATTTTCATGGTTTTCGGCCACTCTAGAGACAGAGATTAGCCAACTACCTAAAGTTTAAGGTCCAGATGAGGGATCTATCTATCTATCTAATCATGAACACTAATAAGCAGCATTATTGTTCTTTTTTAAGCATTTCTAACGGAACTTCCCCTTTTTCACTGAGGTGTTGCCGCGATAGTCTGGATCTGTAAAAGCAGCAGAGAGTCTTGTGGCACCTTATAGACTTATGCGCTTTCGTTGGTGAATACCCACTTCGTCGGATACATGTTTCACTGACAACATTTCTCAAGGTTTATACAGGTTACACCAGCTCTCGGTCTATAGCTACATCCATCTAACTAATCTATCTATCGTCGATGGATCCATCGAGCTAACTAATCACGAACACTGAGAAGAAGATTAAATTTTTCTTCTTTAAGCAGTTCCATTGTAACTGCCCCTGTTTTCCTGATAGAATAACTCTAGATTTATACAGTAATTCTATCGAGCAAGCTAGCTAGCTATCGGAGCAAACCTGGCACCTGAATACATACAACATCGTTAAATATCAGTAAAGATGCTCAGCAGACCCCTACAATGACGGTATAATTTTTCTCAGCAGAGAAAGCGAGGCTTTCAGAATGAACAGGTGTGTTAATGTTTTGCATGGATAGCAACACATCTAAGGAAAGATCTTTAACAAATTGTTTTAATTCAGTTTACATATGTGATAAAGATTTCAACAAACATGCAAGTCTACATGCAAAGTAAATACATAACGATAGGTTCCAAAGTTTAGCCTCCTCTCTTGAAGGACAGACAGAAAATCCATTAATGTTCTTCTCCCCTTTTTCTTAAGCAACACTCCACTTCCCTTTGCACCTCCAGAGTTCAGGTAGAAACTCTTGGGAAGGAAGGAAGTAAAACTTTCCTTCCCCTTAATTCTTCAGGGTTGTTCCAACATGGTCAAGGGTGACGAGACATTACTGTACCTGTCGCCTATGGTGAGGGCTCACTAATGTGGGACAGCCCGAGAAGAGGGTCTCTGAGACATTTTTGGTGGAGATGCCCGAAATAGATGTGTCTCTATGGAGAGACAACTAAAAGGGTTTTGTCACCAAAATAGAGAATGGCTGACAAAGCAGCCGGGAAGAGTTCAGCGACTGCCTGAGGACAATAGTCCATGTGTGGCAGTGAATATTTCAATGCGTTGCTATAGTAGTATTTATAGCCTGCACTGTTACTTCGTAAAGAATTATAACGCATCACGAATTG
Source organism: Mauremys reevesii (assembly GCF_016161935.1). Taxonomy (NCBI): domain Eukaryota; kingdom Metazoa; phylum Chordata; order Testudines; family Geoemydidae; genus Mauremys; species Mauremys reevesii. The sequence goes on from NC_052639.1 coordinate 22,950,922, forward strand.
CTCCTGGAACCACCCTAAAAGTGCTATTCGATTACACTCCTGCCCATTTGGCAGAGATCCGTTTGTGAAAATAGCTAAACATCAGGTATTCAGTCAAACTGTAAGCTAGGCACTTGAAAAGAGTTAATGAAGAATTATTAAGCCCACATCAGTGCTAGACACGACTTTCTCCTTGACCCAACCTCCAATTGCTATTCGAAAGCATTGGTGGCTATTTGGCAGAGTTCCTTTCTCTGAGAAATGTTCACGAAAATAATCTCTACCAAATGTCCAGCAGGGGATGCTATTGGCTTGTGAAAGACGATTCTCAGATAAATCGGTGCCTAACAATGATCCTGAACGAATTTCTCATATTTCCCATTTTCACACACGCAGATTAGTCTTATGGCCAGCAATGCAACCGAATAGCATTTGTAAAATGGTTCCAGGAGAAAGTGTTGCCTAGCAGTGCTTTGCACTGAACGTCTCCTTTTTAGCAATTTTCACGAAAGGAACTCTGCCAAATAGCCACCAGTGCTTTCGAATAGCAATTGGAGGTTGGGTCAAGGAGAAAGTCGTGTCTAGCACTGATGTGGGCTTAATAATTCTTCATTAACTCTTTTCAAGTGCCTAGCTTACAGTTTGACTGAATACCTGATGTTTAGCTATTTTCACAAACGGATTTCTGCCAAATGGGCAGGAGTGTAATCGAATAGCATTTTCAGGGTGGTTCAAAGAGCAATTCGTGCCTACGAGTGATTTGGAATGAATTGCTCCTGTGTAGCTCTTTTCTCAGCGTATCTCGGTCATGTTGTTGCTGTGCATCCGAATAGTAAGTTTAGGATGGGAACAGGAGGAATACTTGCTTTCCAATGGAGTGGAATTCTTTCTCAAGTTTAGCTGCTTTGAAACCTTCGTTGAAATCGTACCTCTGTCAAATTGACAGCAGTGCCTCTGAATAGCATTTGTAAGATGGGTCTAGCAGAAATTCATGACTCTTAATAATCCGCAATGAATTTCTCACAGTTCGCTGTTTTCCCAAACGGATCTCTGCCAAATTGCCAGCAATGCATCGGAATAGCATTTGTAAGATGGGTCTAGGAGAAAGTGTTGCCTACCAGTTGTTTGCACTGAACGTCTCCTTTTTAGGAATTTTCACAAACGGAGCTCTTCCAATTAGCCAGCAGTGGAACCGAATAGCATTTTTAGGGTGGTTCCAGGAGGAATTCATGCCTACGAGTGATTTCGAATGAATTGCTCAGGTATAGCTGTTTTCACAGCGTAGCTCGGTCAAGTTGCTAGCTGTGCATCCGAATAGCAGTTTTAGGATGGGAATAGGAGGAATTCGTGCTTCCCAATAATCCGCAGTGAATTTCTCATGTTTCGCTGTTTTCACAACGTATATCTGCCAAATTCTCAGCAGTGTATCAGAATTGCAGAAGGAGGACGAGTCCATTAGACTTTCCTCGCTCGCAGAGATAAGGGTCATGTTTTGCTATTTTCACGGAAGCAGCTCTAACAAAGGGCTTAACAGTGCAACCGAATGCTATTTTGTGGCTATTTCAAAGAGAAATTCGTACCTATCAGTGAGCTGCAATGACTGGCTCTTGTTTAGCAATGTTCACGAAAGGAATCGCTACCAAATGTCCAGCAGGGGATGCTATTAGCTAGTGAAAGACGATTCTCAGATAAATCGGTGCCTAACAATGATCCTGAACGAATTTCTCATATTTTCCATTTTCACACACGCAGATTAGTCTTCTGGCCAGCAATGCAACCGAATAGCATTTGTAAAATGGTTCCAGGAGAAAGTGTTGCCTAGCAGTGCTTTGCACTGAACGTCTCCTTTTTAGCAATTTTCACGAAAGGAACTCGGCCAAATAGCCACAAGTGCTTTCGAATAGCAATTGGAGGTTGAGTCAAGGAGAAAGTCGTGTCTAGCACTGATGTGGGCTTAATATTTCTTCACTAGCTCTTTTCAAGTGCCTAGCTTACATTTTGACTGAATACCTGATGTTGATCTATTTTCACAAACGGATCTCTGCCAAATGGGCAGGAGTGTAATCGAATAGCATTTTTAGGGTGGTTCCAGGAGCAATTCGTGCCTACGAGTGATTTGGAATGAATTGCTCATGAGTAGCTGTTTTCGCAGCGTATCTCGGTCATGTTGTTTCTGTGCATAAGAATAGCAAGTTTAGGATGGGAACAGGAGGAATACTTGCTTTCCAATGGTGTGGAATTCTTTCTCATGTTTAGCTGCTTTGAAACATTCGCACTAATCTTACATCTGTCAAATTGACAGCAGTGCATCTGAATAGCATTTCTAAGATGGGTGTAGGAGAAAGTGTTGCCTAGCAGTGCTTTGCACTGAAGGTCTCCTTTTAGCAATTTTCACGAAAGGAACTCTGCCAAATAGCCACAAGTGCTTTCGAATAGCAATTGGAGGTTGAGTCAAGGAGAAACTCGTGTCTAGCACTGATGTGGGCTTAATAATTCTTCACTAGCTCTTTTCAAGTGCCTAGCTTACATTTTGACTGAATACCTGATGTTGATCTATTTTCACAAACGGATCTCTGCCATATGGGCAGGAGTGTAATCGAATAGCATTTTTAGGGTGGTTCAAGGAGCAATTCGTGCCTACGAGGCATCTCCCTCTTTCAAGTACGGATAATAATGATCCGCTCCTATTACCTCAACACACTCACTCTTCCCCAACACACACACACACTGTCTCTCCACACACACAAACAGTCTCCACACTGCAGCTGAAAAGCAGCTGGCAATCTAGTAGGATGACCCTGGAACAATGGGATAGAGAAACCTGCATCACTGAAAGTGCAGCCACAAAGATACCACACACCAGCTTCCCCTAGCTGGCAAGAATCAAACCTCCACAGAAAGATTCCTGTGGTATCGTAGGCCAGCTTCCTAAGGCCTCAGCCTCAACCACTTAACACAGGGACCTTTCTACACTCTGGTTCTGTTCTAACAGAAGGATCATTTCCAAGTGTTCGCTCAGACCAGCTTGCCCAGCACCCTCACTGCTGTGCATCTCTGTATGTGTGGCCATGGCTGAACAGCAAGAATTCCTGCCCATTTCCCTTCTGGCTGGAGCATGGTTAGAGTGAGTTTGTGGTTAATGATGTTGCTGTAGATTGTTGGCTTCCTGCTTTGGCAATTCAGACAGTCCCTTTCCCCAACATATCTCCAGCACATCAGTCCCTGGCTGAGTCTCCTGGGCAGTGGAAAACATCCCTTGTTTGGTGCTGCCAAGGGGATCGTGCAGAGCTGAGATGTCTCTCGGCTTGGATCAAAGGGGAATGTTGGATGGAATTTATCACACCACCCTCCCTGCTCCGCAGAGCCCCATGGGGAGAATGTAGAGAAGGGGGAGTCATTCCTCCCCTGCACTCCCAGAAGAGTTGCTAGGACTCCTTCCTGCCAGCTACTCACCCCTGGATTCATCCTTAGCTCCTAGGATCTTTCTGCTCCAAAAGCTCCATAGTCCTGGGGTGGGGAGGGTGTCACTGCACAGTCTGAAACACAAGGGCGGTTTCTGGAATTGAAGGAAGGAGCAGAAAATGGAGAGGAAAGAAACAGAGAGAAAACGCCTCATCTCTCTCCCCTAACCCCCCCCCCCCATCAAGAAATGTTACCAAGGACCAGTGTTAGGGGAAACGGTGCCCTGGGCAAAACGTGTACTTTGGCAAAGTTCTTGGTTCAGGCTTGTAGCAGTGATGGAATAAACTGCAGGTTCAAATCAAGTCTCTGGAGTACATCCACAACTGGGATGGGCCATTCAGTCCTTTGTACAGAGCTTCAGTTTGTAGCCAAGTCCCTCCAGAGGTATGAAGCAGGACTGAAGACCAGATGGAGATGAGGCATCAGTCTTTTATAGTCTCTTGCCATGTGGTCTTTGCTTTCTTTGTCCCAAGGACACTCTATCCAGCACGCGACATAGAAAAACCTTAGAGTTCTGTCCATAGGCAAGTCCCTGCACACCTTGCTGAGCCACAAGGCATATCTGCCTTCTCTCAATGGGTCAATTGTATAGCTGATGGTCCTTAATGGGCCATCAAGCAGGCTAGGCAGAGTTGACACCAATTTGTCTGGCTGGGGTGTTCCCCAGAAGCATAGCACAAGTTTGAAATACAGGCAGCATAGAGCCAATATTCATAATGTCAACTACAAAAATGATACATATCTAGAGATAGCATAATTATAATCAGCCAATCATAACCTCTCCATAGACCCTTTATGTGACCACTGTGACAAAGTTCCTTCTCTCCTTTAGTAGGTCCTGCGCTTATTGGCGGATTTCCTCCCGTCAGTGGTTGTCCCCTCGGACGAAACCCACACTCTGGATCAACTCCTCCTATGTCTGCTTAGGAGTAGCGAGGCTAGGGGGGAACGGGTCCACCCTCTACTCCGGGTTCCAGCCCAGGGCCCTGTGAATTGCAGCAGTCTCTATAGTGCTACTTGTAACTGCTGCTTGACTGCTACAGCTTCCCTGGGCTACTTCCGCATAGCCTCCTTCAAACACCTTCTTTATCCTCACCTCCGGATCCTCCTGGTGACTGATACTGCTTGATTGTATGATGTTTCCTCAATCCTCCAGCAGTACCACCTCTCTGTTCTTAGCTCCTTGTGTCTCTTGCTCCCAGCTCCTCATATGCACTTCTTTCCTCTGGCTCCTTCTCCCCTGACTGGAGTGAGCTCCCCTTTTTATATCAGGTGCCATGATTAGCCTGCCTTGATTGGCTGCAGGTGTTCCAATCAATGTTAGCTCTCTCCGGTGCCTTCTAGAAGGTTCTTAATTGGCCCCAGGTGCCTTGATTAGCCTGCCCTGATTGGCTGCAGGTGCTCCAATCAATGTAGCTCTTTCCGGTGCCTTCTAGAAAGTTCTTAATTGGCCCCAGGTGCCTTGATTAGCCTGGAGCAACTGCCATTTTGGTTCCCAAGGTACTAGGGATTTGTTTAGCCTGGGGCTAACATACCTGCTCCTCAGGACTTTCCTGTAGCCATCCGGCCTTGCTCCATCACATATCCCCCCACTCTGCTCAACACCACAGGGTTGGGCAACTTGGGACGCCAGGCAGTGTGCTCGTGAAAGACCATCAGCGTTGCCGTGGTGGCAACCAGCCCTATGCCGAATGCAGAACTGAAACGGCTGGAGGGATAAGAACCACCTGGTGACCCTTGCATTCTTTTCTTTATTTCTCTGCATCCATTGAAGGGGTGCATGGTCCGTCACAAGAGTAAAGCGTCGGCCTAAGAGGTAATAACGGAGCGTCTCCATGGCCCATTTGACAGCAAGGCATTCCCTCTCGACTACTGCATACTTCTGTTCTCGTGGGAGAAGCTTTCTGCTTAGGTAGAGAATCGGATGTTCATCATCTCCAATCATTTGGGACAGAACTGCCCCCAACCCCACCTCAGAAGCATCAGTCTGTAAAATAAATTCCTTGGTAAAGTCCGGGGCTATGAGTATGGGGTCAGTACAGAGGGCCGTCCGAAGGTCTACAAACGCCTCTTCTGCAGCGTCGGTTCACTTAACCATGTCTGGACCTCGCGCCTTCACCAGATCCATTAGAGGACTCGCCCGACTGGCGAAGTGGGGAATAAACCGTCGGTAGTAGCCTACCATGCCTAGGAATGCACGGACCTGCTTCTTTCGGGTCGGCCGGGGCCAGTTTTGAATCGCTTCCAATTTATTAGCTTGGGGCTTCACTACACCCCTTCCTACAATATATCCCAGGTACCTAGCCTCTGCTAGTCCTCTGGCACATTTAGCAGGATTAGCGGTGAGGCCAGCCCGCCTTAAGGTGCGTGGTACTGCCTCAACTTTCTCCAAGTGGGTTCCCCAGTCTGGCGTATGGATGATGACATCATCTAGGTATGCAGCTGCATAACTAGTATGGGGGCGCAGCAGCTTATCCATGAGGCGCTGGAATGTGGCTGGGGCCCCATGTAACCCAAAAGGGAGGACAGTGTACTGGAACAGCCCATCAGGGGTGGAGAATGCTGTCTTTTCTTTAGCTTCTTTGGTCAGGGGAATCTGTCAATACCCTTTTGTCAGATCCAGTGTAGTCAAGAATCGGGCACTACCCAGTCGGTCAACCAGTTCGTCGATGCGTGGTATGGGGTATGCATCAAACTGGGATACTTCATTCAGTCGGCGAAAGTCATTACAGAATCTCGTGGTACCATCAGGTTTGGGCACCAGAACAATTGGACTGCACCACTGACTGTAGGATTCTTCAATAACGCCTAATTCTAACATTTTCTTTACTTCGGCCTTGATTTCTTCTCTTTTGGCTGCTGGGATTAGGTAGGGTCTCAATGTTACCTTGGATCCGGGGATTGTGCGGATATGGTGATAGGTCTCAGTCGTCCGACCCGGTTTTGTAGAAAATACATCTCGGTTACGATTAATCATGTCGGCTGCCTCGATCTTTTGGATTGGCGTCAAGTCAGGTGATATCTTCACTTGCTCATGTATGTCATCCTCCTGGGGAAGAGTCTCCCGGGTGACTAGGCATGCCTCTCAATCATGCCAGGGTTTTAGAAGATTGATATGGTATATTTGCTCCGGTTTTCTGCGGCCTGGCTGCCGTACCTTATAGTTTACTTCTCCCATGGCTTCAATCACTTCATAGGGTCCCTGCCACTGGGCCAACAGCTTGCTTTCTGCTGTGGGCACAAGGACCATTACTCAATCCCCTGGCTGGAACCGTCGAAGCTTTGCTTGGTGGTTATAATGGGTCCGTTGGGTCTCCTGTGCTTTTTCCAAGTGTTCTTGTACAATGGGTGTAACCTGGGCTATCCGATCCCTCATCTGTAGTACATGCTCAACTATGTTCCTTCCAGGATTTGGCTCCTCTTCCCAGGCTTCTCTGGCTATATCCAGTATGCCTCGGGGGTGGCGCCCATATAGTAGTTCGAATGGAGAGAAACCTGTGGAGGCTTGTGGGACTTCCCAGATGGCAAACATGAGGTAAGGCAATAGGGTATCCCAGTCTTTCCCATCTCAGCTCACCACTTTCCTGATCATGGCCTTGAGGGTCCTATTGAATCTTTCCACAAGGCCGTCTGTTTGTGGGTGGTATACAGAGGTCCGTAGGGCTTGTACATGGAGCAATGAACAGAGATCTTTCATCAACTTTGACATGAAAGGTGTCCCTTTATCAGTCAGCATCTCCTTGGGTAGTCCAACCCGGGAAAAGATCTGCACTAGATCCTTAGCTATTGTCTTGGAAGCTGTGTTGCGTAGGGGGACAGCTTCCGGGTATCGGGTTGCATAGTCTAGTACAACCAGCACATGTTGGTGGCCCCGAGCTGTCTTCTCTAGAGGCCCAATCAGATCCATGGCTATGCGTTCAAATGGTACCTCTTATTGGAAGAGGTATCAAAGGGGCCCGTAAGTGTGGGCGAGGGCTATGTAGCTGACACTCTGGACAAGAGGTGCAGTATTGCCTGACATCTTCATGTACTCCTGGCCAGAAGAACCTCCTCAGGATCCTGGCCTGGGTTTTCTCTACCCCTAAGTGTCCTCCAAACAGGTGACTGTGGGCGAGGCTCAATATGGCGTTTTGATGTTTTCGAGGCACCAGAAGTTGATGTACCTCCTGCTCCTGCATTTGCACCACACGGTACAGGAGATCTTTTTTCACTATGAAGTAGGGTACTGGACCTCGGACCTTCCCTTCCACAGGTATCCCATCTATCTCAGCCACCTCTTTCCTGACGTTATCATATCTAGGGTCCTCTGCCTGGTCCAGTCCGAAAGTCTCTCTCCCAGGACTAACCTGCCTGAGCTCCCAGAGGCCGGCTTCTGCTTCTTCCAATGGCCCATCGTCTTTATGGCTGGGGCCAGCCTCCGGCTCACCTTCCGTGGTGGTAGTTTCCCTGTTGGCTGCTCATGTCCATCTGCCTACTAGTGCAGTCTTCTGGCCCTGGGTCAGGATCCGGGTTCCCGAAGCCTTCGCGGCCTTCTTTTCTTTTTTTGTCTTCTGGGCCTTTAGGGGGGCTGAGAATAGATCCTGAGAAAACTCCGAAAACATGGGGGGTTGACATTCCCCCACTGAGGAGTCGCTGTCAACAGGGTCTCCACTTCCCTGCAGCCTCTCAGGGGGAAGTAAATTATCAAACCCTGGATAGTCTCTCCCAATAACTACAGGATATGGGAGTTTAGGAACAACGCCCACTGTCACCTCAATGGGGTTCCCCTGAACCTCTATCTCCACTGGGATGGTGGGGTATTGGCTCATGGCCCCATGCACACATGTCACTGCTACACATTTGGCTTGCAGCAGCTGGCTACTTTTTACCAGCTTACCCGATATAAGGGTGATAGCACTCCTTGAGTCCACCAGTGCTGTAGTCTCTGTTCCATTTATCTTCACTGGCCTAGTGTAGTTATGTGGGGCTAATGCAACGCCCACAAGGTGGATAAGGGAGCATGGGACTTCCCAATCCCCCAAGTTGCATTGCATAGGCTCTTTGGTGCTGGGACACTGTGCTGCTATGTGTCCCCACTCCCCACATGCATAACATCTACAACTGTTTCTAGTCAGTCTCCCATCATGTGGGCTAGGGGGTTTGGTCCCGTGGTTCCCTCCCCTCAGGCCAATCCCTTCCTTCTGGAGTCTCTGTGGGTTTTCAGCCCCCCTCTTCCTCCACCTAGGACTCTCCAGGGGTTTGGCTGTCCCTCCTTCCAGGGTTGGGGTTGGGTGTTTGCTACGGAAGGGGCTTTCCTTGCGTAGTTGGGTCAATTCCCTGACTGTCTTGCGTCTTTCTACCAGCGTGATCATCTCATCATAGGTGCACGGATCGTTCTGGCCTACCCATTTGTGGAGATCTGGTGGCAGTGCCCTTGTGTACCGGTCGATGACCAGAACCTCTAATACCTCTTCCGGACCTCGGGATTCTGTTTGCAACCACTTTCGTGCGAGATGGACGAGGTCATATAATTGGGACCGCGGGGTTTTGTCTTCCCGGTGCCTCCACTCATGATATCGCTGGGCCCGTACTGCGGAGGTTACGCCAGATCTGGCCAAGATCTCTGCCTTCAGCTGGGAGTAGTCTGCTGCAGCCTCTTCAGGCAGATCATGGTAGGCCTTCTGGGCCTCCCCACACAGGAACGGGGCAAGGATGCCAGACCACTGATCTCGAGGCCAGGCCTCCCGTAGGGCTGTCCTCTCAAAGGCCAGAAGGTATGCCTCTACATCATCTTCCCTCGTCATTTTCTGCAGCCAATGGTTAGCCCGTATGAGCCGTGTCCCATCATGCCCACAGTTCAGTTCTGTAAGGGTCTTTACCTTGCTTACCAGTTCCTGCAACATAGCTCGGTCTTGAACAGCTTGGTCTATTAGCAGGCGATTAGTTTCTTGCTGCAGCCACACTGCTTCTTGCTGGGCCGCTGCCTGGACATGGGTAGCCTCCTGCTGGGCCGCCATGGCTTGTATCAGTGCCCGTACTACATCATCCATTGTGGTAACAAATTGTAAACCCCCTTCCTTTTTTTTTTTTTTTTTTTTGTTTGTGTGTGTTTTTTAAATCACCCTCCTTCTTCCGCAGCGCTGTGCACACCAAAGATCCCACTCCTGACACCAGTTGTGACAAAGTTCCTTCTCTCCTTTAGTAGGTCCTGCGCTTATTGGCGGATTTCCTCCCCTCAGTGGTTGTCCCCTTGGACGAAACCCACACTCTGGATCAACTCCTCCTATGTCTGCTTAGGAGTAGCGAGGCTAGGGGGGAACCCGGGCCCACCCTCTACTCCGGGTTCCAGCCCAGGGCCCTGTGAATTGAGTCTCTATAGTGCTACTTGTAACCGCTGCTTGACCGCTACAGCTCCCTGGGCTACTTCCCCATAGCCTCCTTCAAACACCTTCTTTATCCTCACCACCGGATCCTCTTGGTGACTGATACTGCTTGATTGTATGATTTTTCCTCAATCCTCCAGCAGTACCACCTCTCTGTTCTTAACTCCTTGTGTCTCTTGCTCCCAGCTCCTCATATGCACTTCTTTCCTCTGGCTCCTCCTCCCCTGACTGGAGTGAGCTCCCCTTTTTATATCAGGTGCCATGATTAGCCTGCCTTGATTGGCTGCAGGTGCTCCAATCAATGTAGCTCTTTCCGGTGCCTTCTAGAAAGTTCTTAATTGGCCCCAGGTGCCTTGATTAGCCTGGAGCAACTGCCATTTTGGTTCCCAAGGTACTAGGGATTTGTTTAGCCTGGGGCTAACATACCTGCTCCTCAGGACTTTCCTGTAGCCATCCGGCCTTGCTCCATCACACCACCTTTATACAATATTGGCTGCAAATATAGAACAGTGGTGGCAACAGTGATCTATACAGTTACAGATTATGTCAATAACGTCACAGGAGGTGACATGGTATCAGTGAGACTGATACTGGAATACTGCCTCCAGTTTTGGTGTCCTCATTTGAAAAAGATGGTGTGAAATTGGAGTTGAGGCAGCAAAGAGCCACCAAATGTTCTGAGGGCTGGAGAAAAATGCCTTCTAGTGAGCTAGTGAAAGAGCTCAACCTGTTTAGCTTCTCAAAAGAAGATTGAAAGGTGACTTCATTGAAACGTTGAAGTGCCTTAATGGAGAGAAAAGATTGGCTATTAAAGGGCTCTTTAATGTAGCAGAGAAAGGCATTAAAAAACCCAATGGCTGGAAGGTGAAAAGAGACAAATTCATATTACAATTAAGGCACAAATATTCAACAGTGAGGATGATTCACCACAGGAACAAGCTACCAAGGAAATTGGTGCATTCTCCATCTCGTGACGTCATTTCATGAAGACTAGATGCCTTTCTGGAATGTGTTTACCCCCAAAGTAGCTCTTGTGTCATACAGGAGGCCTGTGATATGCAGGGGTCAGATTAAATGCTCTAATGGTCTCTTCTGGCCATAAAGTCAACTTATTTCTGAAAAACTAAGTGTAGCATTGGGAGCAGCGTCCGATGTTTTACTGTCTAGCTGGCTTGCTTCCTAGAACGAATGCTCCTTGAGTGGGGTGATCCACAGGGAGTAGCTCAAACCTCCAAAGTGCCTGGCCAGGGGCAGGACATTAGCCCAGCAAGGGAGGGGTGTGGCAGTGACATCACAAAGGCTTTTTGCAGGGGCTCAGACTATTGGCCAAAGGTGGTGGGGAGGTGGTGACCTCACAGAGAGATGCTGACATGAGCCAGGCAGGACAGGGGCGAGGGGCCAGAGAAACCTCAGAGACCCTGTGGCTTTGCTTCAGCAAGTCTCCCTCTCCAGGTCTCTCTTTGAGGACTGAGAGTATTCGGGTTCACGGACGTGAGCGCCAGGAGGAACCTCTTTTGAGTTTTCTCCTTCCTTTTAGTGATTTTACTAGAAAACAGATGTCCCTGTTTAGAGGGTTAGAGCCTCCTCGAGGTTTGAAACTGTTCGGTCTGATCATTCTGGTGACAGTTGAATTAATGGAAAGCATGATCTTAAGGAGGCAGAATTTTATTCCACACCTGGGATTTTGTCCCTTAGAATCACTGGGGACATTAGGGTTTGTCCTTTTTGTTTCAACTTTTCCTCCATCCATCCCTTCCTCCTTTCTCTTCCTCTCTTGCCTCTTTTGTCCTTTCTCCTGTTCCCCTCCCAACACCAGGAGGTGTGTGTGTGTGTGTGTGTGTGTGTTGCGGGGGAGTGCTTGGCAGCTCTCACTGTGGGAGGTCCACCCAAAACTGTGGAGCAGCAGTAGTGCTGGGGCAGTGATCCCTGCCAGTGACCTGGGCCATCCTTTTAGCTCTCTGGTGAGACCCCTCAGCCTCCCCTCCTCAGTCTCTACCCTGATTGGCTGAGCAGGGGGTTATTGACAGGGAGGAGACTCAGGTCCTTGTTGTTCTCTTTTAAGACCAAGTAAATAAGTCATAACCAGTTATATGTTTGACAAATTTTGCTGCTTCTCTGCATTAGTGGTCTCTGAGCAGTTCATGATTCTCTCTAACATTGCAGTTCTCCTCAAATACTGGCTGAATAATTACTGTGCACACTTGTTGGACTGGAGCTCATCTAAGAGCACTTTATTGAGGTCATTCAATGTATGAAATTCAAGATCCGACGGTTAATTTGAAAATCAGGGCTCTGGGGGGTCCTATTCCCAATTCAGCCATTGACTGGCTTTGTGACCTAAGACAAGTCAATTCTCCTTTCTCAGCCTGAGCGTCTCCCTCTTTCAAGTAGGGATAATAATGATCCGCTCCTATTACCTCAACACACTCACTCTTCCCCAACACACACACACACTGTCTCTCCACACACACAAACAGTCTCCACACTGCAGCTGAAAAGCAGCTGGCAATCTAGTAGGATGACCCTGGAACAATGGGATAGAGAAACCTGCATCACTGAAAGTGCAGCCACAAAGACACCACACACCAGCTTCCCCTAGCTGGCAAGAATCAAACCTCCACAGAAAGATCCCTATGGTATCGTAGGCCAGCTTCCTAAGGCCTCAGCCTCAACCACTTAACACAGGGACCTTTCTACACTCTGGTTCTGTTCTAACGGAAGGATCATTTCCAATTGTTCGCTCAGACCAGCTTGCCCAGCACCCTCACTGCTGTGCATCTCTGTATGTGTGGCCATGGCTGAACAGCAAGAATTCCTGCCCATTTCCCTTCTGGCTGGAGCATGGTTAGAGTGAGTTTGTGGTTAATGATGTTGCTGTAGATTGTTGGCTTCCTGCCTTGGCAATTCAGACAGTTCCTTTTCCCAACATATCTCCAGCACATCAGTCCCTGGCTGGGTCTCCTGGTTCTCCACATAAGAACATAAGAAAGGCCGTATCAGGTCAGACCAAAGGTCCATCTAGCCCAGTATCTGTCTACCGACAGTGGCCAATGCCAGGTGCCCCCGAGGGAGTGAACCTAACAGGCAATGATCAAGTGATCTTCCTCCTGCCATCCATCTCCATCCTCTGACAAACAGAGGCTAGGGACACCATTCTTACCCATCCTGGCTAATAGCCATTTATGGACTTAGCCACCATGAATTTATCCAGTTCCCTTTTAAACATTGTTATAGTCCTAGCCTTCACAACCTCCTCAGGTAAGGAGTTCCACAAGTTGACTGTGCGCTGCATGAAGAAGAACTTCCTTTTATTTGTTTTAAACCTGCTGCCTATTAATTTCATTTGGTGACCTCTAGTTCTTGTATTATGGGAATAAGTAAATAACTTTTCCTTATCCACTTTCTCAATGTCACTCATGACTTTATATACCTCTGTCATATCCCCCTTTAGTCTCCTCTTTTCCAAGCTGAAGAGGCCTAGCCTCATTAATCTTTCCTCATATGGGACCCTCTCCAAACCCCTAATCATATTAGTTGCCCTTTTTTGAACCTTTTCTAGTGCTAGAATATCTTTTTTGAGGTGAGGAGACCACATCTGTACACAGTATTCGAGATGTGGGCATACCATGGATTTATATAAGGGCAATACTATATTCTCCGTCTTGTTCTCTATCCCCTTTTTAATGATTCCTAACATCCTGTTTGCTTTTTTGATCTCCTCTGCACACTGCGTGGACATCTTCAGAGAACTATCCACAATGACTCCAAGATCTTTTTCTTGACTCGTAGCTAAATTAGCCCCCATCATATTGTATGTATATTTGGGGTTATTTTTCCCAATGTGCATTACTTTACATTTATCCACATTAAATTTCATTTGCCATTTTGTTGCCCAATCATTTAGTTTTGTGAGAGCTTTTTGAAGTTCTTCACAATCTGCTTTGGTCTTAACTATCTTGAATAATTTAGTATCATCTGTAAACTTTGCCACCTCACTGTTTACCCCTTTCTCCAGATCATTTATGAATAAATTGCATAGGATTGGTCCTAGGACTGACCCTTGGGGAACACTGAGGGAACTGGGATTGTTTAGCCTGCAGAAGAGAAGAATGAGGGGGGATTTGGTAGCTGCTTTCAACTACCTGAAAGGGGGTTCCAAGGAGGATGGATCTAGATTGTTCTCAGTTGTAGAAGATGACAGAACAAGGAGTAATGGTCTCAAGTTGCAGAGGGGGAGGTTTAGGTTGGACATTAGGAAAAACGTTTTCACTAGTAGGGTGGTGAGGAACTGGAATGCGTTACCTAGGGAGGTGGTGGAATCTCCTTCCTTAGAGGTCTTTAAGGTCAGGCTTGACAAAACCCTGGCTGGGATGATTTAGTTGGGTTTGGTCCTGCTTTGAGCAGGGGGTTGGACTAGATACCTCCTGAGGTCCCTTCCAACCCTGAGATTCTATGATTCTATGATTCTATGAACACCACTAGTTACCCCTCTCCATTCTGAGAATTTACCATTAATTCCTACCCTTTGTTCCCTGTCTTTTAACCAGTTCTCAATCCATGAAAGGACCTTCCCTTTTATCCCATGACAACTTAATTTACGTAAGAGCCTTTGGTGAGGGACCTTGTCAAAGGCTTTCTGGAAATCCAAGTACACTATGTCCACCGGATCCCCCTTGTCCACATGTTTGTTGACCCCTTCAAAGAACTCTAAGAGATTAGTAAGACACGATTTCCCTTTACAGAAACCATGTTGACTACTGCTCAATAATTTATGTTTTTCTATGTGTCTGACAATTTTATTCTTAACTATTGTTTCAACTAGTTTGCCCCGTACCGACGTTAGACTTACCGCTCTGTAATTGCCGGGATCACCTCTAGAGCCCTTTTTAAATATTGGCGTTACACTAGCTAACTTCCAATCATTGGGTACCGAAGCCGATTTAAAGGACAGGTTACAAACCTTAGTTAATAGTTCCGCAACTTCACATTTGAGTTCTTTCAGAACTCTTGGGTGACTTGTTAATGTTGAGTTTATCAATTAATTCCAAAACCTCCTCTAGTGACACTTCAATCTGTGACAGTTCCTCAGATTTGTCACCTACAAAAGCCAGCTCAGGTTTGGGAATCTCCCTAACATCCTCAGCCGTGAAGACTGAAGCAAAGAATTCATTTAGTTTCTCCGCAATGACTTTATAGTCTTTAAGCGCTCCTTTTGTATTTTGATCGTCAAGGGGCCCCACTGGTTGTTTAGCAGGCTTCCTGCTTCTGATGTACTTAAAAAACATTTTGTTATTACCTTTGGAGTTTTTGGCTAGCCGTTCTTCAAACTCCTCTTTGGCTTTTCTTATTACACTCTTGCACTTAAGTTGGCAGTGTTTATGCTCCTTGCTATTTGCCTCACTAGGATTTGACTTCCACTTTTTAAAGGAAGTCTTTTTATCTCTCACTGCTTCTTTTACATGGTTGTTAAGCCACGATGGCTCTTTTTTAGTTCTTTTACTGTGTTTCTTAATTTGGGGTATACATTGAAGTTGGGCTTCTATTATGGCGTCTTTAAAAAGGGCCCACACAACTTGCAGGGATTTCATTTTAGTCACTCTACCTTTTAACTTTTGTTTAACTTTTGTTTAACTAACCATCTGCTTCCTCACCATGGGGAACAGGGGCAGAAAATGCTTTTTAAAAAGCCTTTTGAAAAGTAAAAAGTAAAACAAGCCAAGCAACCCCCTCCCTTGCTTTGTGCTGGGTGCCCAGCTGTGGGCTTGGGGGGGGGGGCTGGCGGGAGAGGTGTTCTGAGCACACTCCGGTCAGGGAAGAGGTGGAGTTGGCCAAAGGGGCAGGTTGAATCTTTAGCAGAGAATTCCTTTCTCCATTGTGTTAGCTAAGCGTTGCTGTTAAATGTCAGCATTTGAAACAATCTGATTCTAACCTCCCTGCCATCTCTGTTGCTGTAGTTCTCACATCCTCTGCTCTTGTGATGTCACCACAAAACATGGTATCTTATTCCCAAAGAGTCCTGTGGGTTAGACAGGACTTAAGTTTATAAGGGAAAAACTGAGCATAACTCCTTCCCTTCCCCCTTTTGACTTAGGAAAAATAAATCCTGTTCCCTCCCCCTGCCCCAACCCGACCCAGCCCAGCCCCACCAGCGCTGCTGTGGCCAGGAGACAGGTGCCCTCTCACCTGACCCTGATCTGCTGTGGTGAGAGAGAGCTGCGGGGGAGTTCTCTCTCCCTGGGGCAACCTGCACCCCAAGCCCCTTATTCCCAGCCCCAACCCAGAGCCCACATCCCTAGCTGGAGCCCTCACACCCCTGCACCCCAACCCTTTGCTCCAGCCCTGAGCCTCTCATCCCCAACCCCACCCCAGAGACTGCACCCCCAGCCGGAGCCCTGGCACCCCAACCTCTGCCCTTCCTGAGACCCCCTCCACACTCCTAACCCTTCAGCCTCACCCCGTCACACACCATCCATGTGCTGAATGAAGTTTGGAATGAGCACCAATAGACAGGTGAGGTGTCACACCTCACCTCCATATTGGTGCACACAACAAAATTCATTCCGCACACGGACATAACAAATTAGAGGAAACACTGCTCCTGACTTTCAACCTCTCTCTCATATCTTGAATTTCATACGTTGACTGATCAGAATAAAGTGCTCTCAAGTGAGCTACAGACCAACAGTGGTTCATAGTAATTATTCAGCAAGGAGTTTAGAAGACCTAGAACATTAGAGGAAATCATCACCTGCTAAGAGACAATTAATGGAGAGAAGCAGCAAGATTAATCCCGTACATTGGATTGGTTGTGACTTCTTTGCCTGATTTGTAAAAAGACCAAAAGGACCTGGGTCTCCTCGCTCTCGATAGCCCCCTGCTCGGCCAATCAGCACTGAGACTCTGAGGGCCGGGAGGCTGAGAGGTCTCACCAGATGTCCCAAAGGACGGCCCAGGTCACCATCAGATGGGATCACTCTCAGATCCAGCCCCACCTCTTGGTGAGGACCTCTGCAATGAGAGCAATACCCCTCCCCCGCCCACACTCCAGACACGTCCCTCCTTGTTAGAGGGAGGGAAGCTGGAAAAGGGAAAAAAGAAGCAAGAGGCGAAAGGAGGGAGGAAAGAGGAAAAGGGAAACCAAAAAGGACAAACCCCAATGTCCCCAGGGATTCCAACCATCAAATCCTAGGTAGGAAATCAAATTCTGCCACCTGAAGCCAGTGTTGTCTGTTCCTAGAATGCTGCCTGCGCCAGGTGGATCATACGGAACAGGTTCCAAACCTCTTTGAGCTTCTTACCATCACAAAGAGAAGTTTGTTTTCGGCACAATCAGTGGTACGAAAGGAAAAAACTCCACAGAGGTTCCTCCTCATGCTCACAACTCTGAATCCTAATTCTCTCTCAGCCCTCGAAGAGAGACCTCCTGCCCGGCTGATGTCGGGGTCTCTCTGTGAGGTCACCCCCTCCCCAACACCTGCAAAAGGCCTTTGTGATGTCACTGCCACACCCACCCCTCCCCTCAAAGCTGATGTCCTGCCCCTGGCCAGACTCGTTGGGTGTTTGAGTGGTTTCCCCTGGATCTGGGGTTGCCAACTTTCTGACCCAACAAAACTGAACACCCTCATCCTGCCCCTTCACCGAGGTCTCGGCCCGCTCAATCCATCTCCCTCCGTCGCTCGCTCTCCCCCACGCTCACTCACTCGCTCATTTTCACCGGGCTGAGGAGGGCTGGGGAGAGTCCCTTTTCAACTGGGTGTTGTCCGGACAGACCTGGGAAGGAGGCTGCCTGCCAAACACCTTTAAGAGGAGCCGTCCCTCCCTGTCAGAAAATCATCTCCCTCCTTCAGTTCAGTGACCGCCTGAATTGTTCCTTGTCTCGGCAGAGCCGGAGGATTGAAAGCAGCAACGTCAAACCCCTGTGCAGCTAGCAGGAATGGACACAGACTCTCCCTTGTATCTCAACAGATATTTAGTTTTACTCTTGGTAAACTACAAGGCTAAAGGGACGGGCGCTGGCACCAGATCTAAGGAATGAAATACAACACAATCATCATCGTTATGCCCATCGTTGCCCCTTTAATCTTCCGTTGTCTCTCTCTGACCACCATCACCCTCCGTCGGTTCACTGAGATTGCCACACTCATTGCTTCCAACACACACCTGATCTCCAATTTTGCAGCCAAAAGAAAAGTGATAGGCTTTCTTAACCATAGTGTTTATACTGCACTTTTGTGATGTAAAAGTCACTTCACCACAAACATAGCACAAGTTATCTGCACTGTTCACACAAGTACGAGGCATCTCTGCTCACTTTGGCTAAAGAGAAATGGGTCCCTTTGCAAAATCAAACACTGACAAATAAGAGAGCAAGACACTGTATGATTTCTAGACCTGATATAGGGCAATTGGTTCAGCTTCATTATGATTGCATCATCCATGACTTCTAGGAATAACATGATGCAATTCATATCATGTATGAGGCAATACCAGCTTCAGATTGTATCCTTCATTGTTTTGCCTAAAAAGCAAGTACTGTCCAAAGCCATTCATAGATTTATTCATAGATCCAGTCAAAGATGGATTTTAGTCATTACTGGTTTAAATTGAGATCCCGTCCCTTTATAACTCACTTATCCTCCGCCATTCCCAAGTCAAGGGTCATAAATACTGACTCAATAGCATATCTTGAAAACTAGAGCCAATCAAGAATTTTAAGCATCATTTTCGTTCTCAGTGACCCAGAATTAGTAAAGTTGGACTCCATTTATTTCAGAAGCATTTTGGCTGTAGAGCAGTGTAACAAGCCTCTCCTAGCTGCCTCCTGGTGGGGGGAGGCTGGGGAGCTGTGGGGACCTGTTTGAGAGGGTCACTAGTAGCAGCGTAGCACAGGAGGTGTCCTATCGGGTTGAGTCATTGCAGATGATGATATAGTGCAGCAGACCCCCGTTTTGCCAACCTTGCATTAGGCAGCTTTCCATGTTAAGCGAACTCCCAGTGCCCACAGGTGCAGCAGCCGGCGATTTGTCCTGTGGCCACTAGGTGGCGCTGCAGCCTCGCACTTTCCCGTTCCCCGGGTATGGGAAGGTTTGAGAAGGTGACCTGGCCCCACCCGGCCCCCGGGAGATGTCGTCAGTGGGGTCTGCTGTGTAAGGGCTGAAAGTCAATTTTACTGGCATTTTATGATCTTTCAATCATGAAGGGCAGCAACTGCTTACCCTGACTGAAGCATCTTATCTCGTTTCCAAATTAAAGTGTCTCCTCTTTGTGTGTGAAGAGACAGTTTAAGGGGACGCCACAAACGGGAGATGCTTTTGGTTTGGAAAACGAAATATTTTTGCAAAGATTTTTCATCCAAATTGATTTAGGATTAATGGGGTCAAATTCCATGCTGTGCCCTGTGGCTTTAAGGCATTCAAGAACTGCTGAAGAGGTTAAAGGCCACAGAGCTGGGTAGCTGGGTGTGGGGCCTCCAAAGTTATTGTGGTCTGGTGAGACTGAGCAGTTGTGGGGATTGTGCAAGCTGTGGTGTTTACATGCACATAGAAAATGTAATGAAACTCCATTTTTAAAACCACTCATGTCTGGGAATGGAAGAGAAGCTCTTTGAAATAAGTGTCCCCTTCATACTCTTCAAGATCACTGGCTCCAACACTCAGCTGCCTCAGGGAACTCAGTGGTGGTGCATTTGAGGGTGGATCGAGAGGTTTCTGGTTCAAGTCCAGCTGCTCTCTTACATGTCCTCTTTTTTAATTGATCTATATTTTCATATCCATCTCCTGTATGTTCAGGAGTTCTGCTGAACGGGGACGTGAAATGAATTTAATCATTCAATATATTCCTGTTAAAATGTACAAACACTGAGGAAAGCTGTCCATCAGCTGAAATCCGTTCCGGTCCTCTGAGGCGGTAGTTTGTTTTCATTCTTGAAACAAAGATAGAGTACGACTGTAGATGTGCAGGTCCTTGTTCTCCACGAGCGATGCTGTGCAGAAGAAGAAGAACCAGTGGCTATCAAGTGGACACTAGGGAGTTTAGACTTGCCTTCCAAGGGGAGTATTGGGGGCAAAAGACATATCTGGCTTCAAGACTACGCTTAATACGATTATGGAGGGGATGGTATGATGGGCTAGCCTAATTTTGGCAATGAATTTGGCAATTGATCTTTGATTCTCAGCAGGTAAGTATGCCCAGTGGTCTGGATGGGATGTTAGATGGGTTGGGATGTGAGTTCCTGCAGAGAATTATCTCGTGGGTGCTGGCTGGTGAGTCTTGCCCACATGCTAAGGGTTTAAGTGATCAGCATCTTTGGGGTCGAGAAGGAATTTTCCTCCAGGGCAGATTGGCAGAGGCCCTGGAGGTTTCTCGCCTTCCTCTGCAGCATGGGGCACTGGTCACTTGCTAGAGGATTCTCTGCAGCTTGAGGTCTTCAAAGCACAATTTGAGGAGTTCAGTAAGTCAGACATAGGTTAGGGGTTTGCTATAGAAGTGGATGGGTGAGATTGTGTGGCCTGCGTTGTGAAGGAGGTGGGACTAGATGATCATTATGGTCCCTTCTGACCTTCGAGTCTATGAGTCTATGAGCCCATGAGACCATGGGAGGGTGGGGAGGAGCTGTGAGGCCGGCAGGTGTGTGCAGTGCAGGGCATTTGGAGTGTGGGGGCTGCTGGGGGGCCGGTGGGTGCCTGGGCTGCTGCTGCCCCAGCCGGGTCTGTATGGGGGAGAGATCTGCATTAGCCCCCTTTGTGCCCAGCTCTGGGGGGCAGGGAGGGTTCGGACTCTGCAGTGGCTGGAGCCGCTGAGCCGGAGCCTGCCGGCGAGGGGAGAGACCTGGGGGAAAGAGCTGTGGCTGAGTGTGAGAGGGAGCCCAGGCTGGGGAGACAGAGAGCTCAGCGGTACCCCAGCTCCAAGTTGCACCCCTGGGGGCCTTTAAACGTTAGGAACCATCAGAGTTAAGGTGACGTTTAAAACTTTGTGCAGTGCTGTTGTGCATGCGTGTTATGATACAGACTCACAAGCGTGGCCTTGGGGTGAATTCTCTGCCCCCGACAGCCTGTGAGCGCGAGGAGGAGCCTCCTTGGGGTTTTCCCCTTTCCCACTGCTAATTGAGAAGACAGATGTCCCTGTGGAGCAGATAAGAGCCTCAGAGAGGTTTCATGTTGTAGCACCTCAGCTCCTACCTATTACTTGGGAACAGCTCGGCTCCTACCATTTTCGGGGCATTCAGAGAAATGGACCCCTGAGCCCCAGAAGGAACTGCAAGGGAAGCCCAGAGCTCTCACTTCAGATGCCAGGCAGAAGCCCTGAGCCCAGGTACCCAGAGTGCCATCAGGAGTTGGGAAGGGCATGAAAGTCCTGAGCCCAGTGCCCCAGCACTGGCTGCAGCCACAGGGGGCCAGAAGCTCTGAGTCCGGGCACCCAGAGATGTGACTGGAGCAGAAGCTGCCAAGGCCAAAGCCCTGAGCCCAACACCATGCTGATGCAGCACACTCACTTCTGCATTGCCTCTGCAAGTGCGTCTGATATCCCCACGGAGAGGAAGTCCTGTCCCCAGCCGGGCAGAGAAACAGCTAGGAGGCCCCTACTGGGTTCTCCTGGCTGGGGGGTCCAGCAGGACAGGGAGATCAGATTTCACGGGGCAGGGCTAATTCGATGTAGCCAAAAATGGCACAACAAGAACCAATGGCTGTCAGCTGAAGCGTAAAAATTTCGTAACCTTTTAATCATTTTTGAAAATCCTGACTTTCTTTTCCTAATTATTTTATGGTTTATTTTATTAATGAAAGCAAACTTAAGTAACGTTAAATGAAGGGGTTTTTGGTTTGTTACTGTCCTTATTTTTTTCTTAATATATAATAGTTTTTTCTTTCTATGTACTGTTTAAACAATGAAGCTCTTACTCATCTGTTCTTTTCAATATATATTTTATTGCCATTCTTATCTTTGTGAAGGTCCCTTTTTCACCACTCAATCCTGTGTTTATCAGAGAATTGAAAGTAATTAAATTAAACTGTATTAAAACAAAACTCTTTTTATGCAACTTCAGTTTCCGCTAAAGTTCTAAGCTATAACCCTGAATGTGCAAGGAGCAGATAAACAATATCCAAGAAAAAGAGCTGGAATTTTTCATCTTATTTTCATCTAGTCCCTACTAAGGAAAGTAGCAAACAATTGCCCTTTGTAAAGAAACACTGCACCCTACTACAGTACAAACCCAAATGAGCACAGCAGGAGGCTATCGTGGCTATCCACATCTGGCCCTGTTTCTTTACAAACTTCCTTTCTGTAATGATGCTCTGGTAATAAGGGGGCAATCAGTCATCAAAGGTAGCTCTTGCCATGGTAGCCAGGTTGCTATTCATTCTCCGCAAGTATGCAAGTGAACTGGAGGGACGGGGTGCTGAGTGGTGGATCCTCTCTGATGTCACAATGCTACTGCTCAGCCAGCACCAGGTAGCAGCAAATGTGCAGTGTGTATGAGGGGAGGAGGGGAACAGGGTTTCCCAGGGCTCCTGTTTCCCCAAATTTCCTAAAGAAGACAATAACCTAACTACATAGAACACGCATTAATGATGATGCCACACACATGATAATTAGTCACTGAAATTTGATTCAAGTCTCGCATGGCTTTTTTAGAAACAAGGGTTCCAAAAAAGGAGAGACCTTGTAAAACAGAAAATGTTGATGCTCTGATGTATTTGCAGTTGTGTTAAAATTGAATACTGTGACGTTACATGTTGGGCAGCGTTTCTGTACGTGCTTGCATGCTAGGCAGCTCAGTAAGGCAGAACAAACTTGGGACTTAGCACCAGTCAGTCAGCAGGTACCCAGTGAGTTGTGCCTCTCTGTTATAGGCAGTAGCCTATGTTCTCTCCCTCTGATTTTTGGGTTCTTATGTGCTATTGTTCTGGTCTTAATAAACAAATTGACAAGATATTGCAAACTTTCAGCAAGAATATTTTATGTTTTCTCTAACTTGTCTGCTTGTGTGCCACAAAACAGAAAAGCCACAGTCTAAAAAAAAAAAATCTGAAGCCAAAAGTCCTTTCGAAAGAAAAAAAAGAAAGTTTTCCAGCACAACATTTATTTCAGCTGGGAAATGTTGATTCCTTGTAATTGAGACATTCCTGGGAACACGTCCATCTCAATGAGATGTTGTTTGGTGGGCTTCCCCACCAAAATGGAAGAGTGGAAGAGTTCAAAGGTTGTTGTAGGAGAGTCACAGCATTGCCACCCTCACTGCCGTCCTGCCTTCAGACCTGAGCTTGGAGGGAAGGAGCCACCAACCGTTCTGAAACTACAAGACATTCCCAAATGTGGAGGTGGCCACAGGGGTCAGAAGCCCTGAGCCTGGGCACCCAGAGATGTGGCTGAAGCAGAAGCTGCCAAGGCCAAAGCCCTGATCCCAATGACAGGCTGATGCAGTGCACTTGCTTCTGCACTGCCTCTGGAGGTGCATCTGATATCCCTACGGAGAGCATCCATACAGGGAAGTCCTGTCCCAAATCCAGAAGACAAACAGCTAGGAGGCACCTACTGGGGTGCTCCTGCCTGAGGGGCTCCCAGCAGGACGGGGAGATCGGATTTCATGGGGCAGGGCTAATTCAATCTAGCCAAGAAAGGCACAACAAGAACCAATGGCTGTCAGCTGAAGCCTGAGAAATTCAAATGAAATGTAAGGCACACATTTTTGACAGTGAGAGACACTAGCCACTGGAACAAATTACCTAGGGGAAAGGTGGATTCTCTGTTTCCAGCTATCCTCACATCACAACTTGTTGTCATTCTGGAAGGTGCCTTTTAGTGAATTCCTACAAGCGATTGGGCTTAATATGGTGCTAAGTGTGTGAAATTTCATAGCCTGAGAAATAGAGGCCAGATTAGGCCATCAAATTGTTTCTCAACTGACACCTCTGTGAAAAACTCATTGTGGGGTGAGGAACAGACACTGCTGTTTTACTGGGTAGCCTGCTTGCTCCCCAGAATCAATAATGACCAAGTGGGGAGATCTTGGGGTGCAACTCAAACATCGAACTGGCTGGCCAGGGGCAGACATCAGGCCTGCAAGGGAAAGGTGAGTGTGGCAGTGACTTCACAAAGGCCTTTGGCAGGAATTCAGCCTATTGGGCAAAGACGATGAGGCGGATGTGACCTCACAGAGCTCCCTTGACAACAGCCAGGCAGGACAGGGATGGGGCAGGGGGACGCTCGAGACCCCTGTAGCCTGGTTGCAGCAAGCCTCCATCTTTGCTGTCTCTCTGTGAGGACCAAGGGGATTGGTGGGGAGGAGATACTTTGTGAGTTTTTTTCATTTCTGTGTTTAGATTTTGTCGAAAGAAGTCATCATCTGTGTAGAAAGTAAGACAAAATATAGGCTCTGTGTACAAGATAGAGGATTCAAACCTGGGAACCACCAACTCTGAAAAAGACTTGGGGTCATGGGGGATAATCAGCTCCCCATGAGTTCCCAGTGGCCAAAGGGGCAAATGTGACTCTTGGAGCCATACAAAGAGCAGAATCTCAAGTAGAAATAGAGAGGTTCCATATTTGTGTACTGAGCACTGATGCAACCACTCCTGGAAAATTGTGTCCACTTCTGGTGTCCACAGTTTGAGACAGATGCTCTCACATTGGACAGGGTTCACAGAAGAGCCACATGAATGATGAAAGGATTAGAAAACCCTCCTTGTGCTGACAGAGTACAGCAGCTCATTCAAAGCGAAGGGTAAGCGCTGAGCCTAAGGGAAGAAATATTTACTAATGAGCTCTTCACTTTAGCAGATAAAGGTTAAGAGCAGACAATGGCTGAAAGTTGAAGCCTAGACCAATTCACACTAGAAAGAAAGCGCGCATTTTTAACCTCAGGGTTTGGAGCCATTCACCGAGGGTTGTGCTGGATCCTCCACAACTGGCCTTTTTAAAAAAAAATCAAGATTGTGTGATTTTCTAAACAATCTGCTTTAAGTTCTGTGGGAATTATTTTCAGGGAAATTGAATGGCCGATGTTAAATAGAAAGTCAGACCAGAGTGGTTCCTTTTGGCCTTGGAATTTATGAATCTGTGACTCGCTGCGGGTATTTGAAATTTGTCCTTTTGGGCTTCCCTCTTCCTCCTTTCCTCTTTTCTCATCTTCTCTTTCCTCTTATTCCATTTCTTCCTGCTGATCTTCTTCCTGGGATCAGGTAATGAAAGTCTGCATCATCATGGAAATGCACAAGAGGACTGAATTAAGGGTGCCCAGGGCAACACTTATTTGGACATTTGCTAACAAGAGAACGTAAAATTTCATAACCTTTTAATCGTTTTTGAAAATCTTGACTTTGTATTTCCTAATTATTTTATGGTTTATTTTATTGATGAAAGCAAACGTAAGTAATGTTAAATGAAGGTTTTTTTGGTTTGTTAATTTCCTTATTTTTTTCTTAATATATAATAGTTTTTTCTTTCTATGTACTGTTTAAACAATGAAGCTCTTACTCATCTGTTGTTTTCAGTATATATTTTATTGCCATTCTTATCTTTGTGACAGTCCCTTTTTCACCACTCAATGCTGTGTTTATCAGAGAATTGAAAGTAATTAAATTAAACTGTATTAAAACAAAACTCATTTTATGCAACTTCAGTTTCAGTGAAAGTTCTAAGCTATTACCCTGAATGTGCAAGGAGCAGATAAACAATATCCAACAAAAAACTGGAATTTTTCATCTTATTTTCACCTAGTCCCTACTAAGGAAAGTAGCAAACAATTGCCCTTTGTAAAGAAACACTGCACCGTACTACAGTACAAACCCAAATGAGCACAGCAGGAGGCTATAGCGGCTATCCACATCTGGCCCTGTTTCATTACAAGCAACCTTTCTGTAATGATGTTCTGGTAATAAGGAGGCAATCAGTTGTCAAAGCTAGCTCTTGCCATGGTTGCTAGTCATTTTCCCCAAGTATAAGAACATAAGAACGGCCGTACCGGCTCAGACCAAAGGTCCATCTAGCCCAGTATCTGTCTACCGACAGTGGCCAATGCCAGGTGCTCCAGAGCCAGAAGAGTACCCTGAAGTGACCTACCACAGGACAGGCCCAACAAAGAAAATAACAGAACGCCACTAGCCGTCACCTTCAGCCCCCAACTAAAACCTCTCCAGTGCATCATCAAGGATCTACAACCTATCCTGAAGGATGATCCCTCACTCTCACAGACCTTGGGAGACAGGACAGTCCTTGCTTACAGACAGCCCCCCAACCTGAAGCAAGCACACACCACACAACAACAATAATAACCAAGGAACCTATCCTTGCAACAAAGCCAGTTGCCAACTCAGTCCACATATCTATTCAGGGGACACCATCATAGGACCTAATCACATCAGCCCCACCATCAGGGGCTCCTTCACCTGCACATCTACCAACGTGATATATGCCATCATGTGCCAGCAATGCCCCTCTGCCATATACATTGGCCAACCCAGACAGTCTCTACATAAAAGAATAAAAGGACACAAATCAGACGTCAAAAATTATAACATTCAAAAACCAGTCGGAGGACACTTCAACCTCCCTGGACGCTTGATTACAGACCTAAAAGTCGCAATTCTTCAACAAAATAACTTTTCCAAAAAAATTTCCCCATGCTAATTTTTCCCCTAGTGTTACTCACACCTTCTTGTCAACTGTTTGCTATCCTGATTATCACTACAAAAAGTTTTTTTTTCTCCTGCTGATAATATCCCACCTTAATTGATTAATCTTGTTAGAGTTGGTATGGCAACCCCCATTTTTTTCATGTTCTCTGTATATATATCTTCTTACTGTATTTTCCACTGCATGCATCTGATGAAGTGGGTTTTAGCCCATGAAAGCTTATGCCCAAATAAATGTGTTAGTCTCTAAGGTGACACAAGTACTCCTCGTTCTATAAACTACAATAGGGCCAGGATTTCATCCCAAGATATCAAAATTTATCTTAGTAAAAGTATCAATGAATCAGTTTGCAGGATTTATATCAAGCATCCTAAAGTAGTTTACATATTGCTCTAATTAAGAGATCATCTCTCTGCTGGAGAATGTTATCTTAGGATAATGGTCTCCCGCTGCCGAAGCATTTATGGAAAAAATGTTGACGTGTGATATTTATTTTCAAAACCTAAGGCTTTGATCCTCTCTCAATGTTCTGTTACGATGATTTTTTTTCTGTTCAAATTATCAGAATATATATCTAATAATTTTCTCAGCTGAATGTTGAAGCAGTAAAGTAACAGATGTTTCCCAAACAGTTATTGACCTGAAGCATCGTGATTCGTTTAGAACAACTTATTGTTTGATTCAGCCAGTCAGATCAGTTCAGTTTATCCATAAAAACACATCCAGAGAAAGTTGACAATGGTGATGGGGAGAGGGTGGGTGAGAGGGGCTGAGCTGTTGTCTTAAATACTCTTTATGCATCTGATTAATTAGCACAGATTTAATTTAATATACATCTAGTTTAAAATTGGAAGAACTTTACTACTTACTCTCTACTTTCTCTTCATGTAAATTCAAGCATTGCACTATGCAAACTTGGGACAGCTATAATGTTTTGTTTGTTTGTTTGTTTTCTCAAAATATCGAATCAATATAAATTGTGTTACTTAAAAACATTGCTGTCATTTAAAAAATAAAAACATCAGGCCTGATCCAAATAGAACATGAAAAGCCCACTCAGCCATTCCTGACCGATGAGTGAGAAGTTTTCCAGGCTGAGTGTGAGGACTTAAAGCAACAATTTCTGCAGAATTTAAGATCATATTTTAAAAAATATCTTTAACTCTTGTGTATGTAAAGAACCTTCAATCTGTGACCTAAATGTAAAATGATATTGTCCTGAGTCTGCAGGCAGCTCCAGTGCCTCAGCTTCTGCTGCTCACAAATTTGCCAGGAAAAGGAAATTAAGAAGATTGGTCAGCCTCATAGTTCCTATTCAGAACATTGTGGACAACAGTGTAACATTTAGATTTCATGCTGCTGCTGGGGAAAGCTATGAGAGGCCTCAAAAGCCGGCACTAGAGTTCTGAAAACGGGAGGAAGACTGAAGAGGAGAGGCTGTGGCGAAGAGACATCTTTTCCACCATCCTCTTCATAACAGCCAAGGCGTCTGGGAGAGTGAAAGAATATTGGAAACCCCCTCACACAGCAAACAGCAGGTATTGCAGGAGGAGATGAGACAGCTCCTTTTTCCTTCCAGCAGCTATAGGAGGGCAATGTTTTAAACGTTTCAGACACCTAACAGTTAAAGAACCTGAATCTCTAAATAGGACTCAGGGAGGGCATTCTGATAAAAATCCCAGCACCTTCCCTCTTCTGACATTTGGGGAAGAGGAGTTCTCTGGGCTTCTCCCCAGGGCATCACCCTGATCCCACCCCCCTATATTTCATATGTACTGCTGATTGATAGATTTAACCCTCCAGTTGGTTTAGTGGCTTTAGCTGGTTTTGTCAAGCTCTGTTATTGTCTCTAATTACTCCATCAGCACAGGGAAAATACAATGAATCAGCCTGGCTGATTCTCCTCTGTGTGTCTTTAAAAATACAGTGAATTTAAAAGACACTATTATTGTTTATTTTTTGTTTGCACAGGTTCCATTCTGGGAGCTATGTATACAAGTCATTGTTAAACCTCAGGAACATCTGAGTTCAACTCCTTTAAAATAATGTTTGAACTATAAAGAAAATTAAACAGTGATTTCTTTTGAAATGTCAAGCTATTTTGCCCTTTTTCTAAAAAAATTCTCCGTGTCAACTAAGTCCTTGGATTGTTTGAAAACAAAATGTATTTTTGCATGGGGAAAATGTTATGTTCAATACCCACATGAGTAACTCGTGGGTGCTGGGAATCCTTGCAAGGGGGGACACAAGGAAGCACTCCCTCCTCAGTATGCAAAATGGGAAAAGATCAATGGCTGGAGTAGCTTCCACTGCTCTAATACCCTATTAAAGTCAATGATTTAGGTACATAACTATAGGCACTCAAGTATGGAAATTTTGGCCTATGTGACTTGACCAGGGCCACAGTGGGAGCCAGTGTCAACGCTAGGATTAGTCCCTTGTTCTCATCCCTGAGCCCACTACATACTATATTGCCTCTTCTATTTGTCTGCCCCTTTTTGTGGTCAAACGTCATGCTGGATGCTCAGCAGAAGAACTTGTGATGGTCCTAGTGTATCAACGGTAGCCTGAGTGGTGCTGCCCACTCCAGCTGCAAAATGATCTGGGGCCTTCCCAAAAATCAAAGAGCTTCTGGCTGTGATTTGTCAGTCCTCAAAGGCCAGCCAGGTGACTGTAAATAACTTACAATCATTAGGAAAAATTAGTATCCAGATTCCAACTCTAACAGTCAGACAACATTGGTTCAATTTACAAGAGATTACTTTTTATATTCCTTGGTTCCCCCCAAATTAGGAAGGGCCTGTGACCACAGGTCCTGCAGGGTACAAAGGGCAGGTCTACATCCCTTTTCTCTTTGTGCATAGTCCTGCCTGCTACCTTTTCAGTTTCAGTTCTGCTACCACAGTACTGCTCAGCACATTCTTCAGTAGCATAGGGAAGGGCAGGCACCATCACACAAGGACTATTACACAGAGACCTGCCAAATGCACACAGCAAACAAATGAAAACAAGAGATGAAAATGTTATTTTTTCATTAATCCCTTTCAGTGACAGCAACCTCCGTGGCTAATTGTAACAATAGTAGATGCAGCATTTTCTGATTGAAATGATTTTCAAGTTGCGGGTGCCCCTTTATGAACAGTAATTGCCTACATCTGTGACACAAGTACTTTTCAATTCCATTAAACCTGGGGTTTTGCTCAATTACACACGATATCTTGGAATTTTTCTGGCATATTCATCATCACATACATCACCTACAAGACTCCTGCCATAACAAGGGGTTCTTTATAGGGGTTTGAAATTATTAAAGTGACCCAGCACTTTTCAATTGTAACAGCTCAGGACAAAGTAGATCTCCCTGATCCCACTTAAGTAGCTATTTAAATGTAACCTAGTTATAGGGTGGCCTAACTTACTGATATTTTTTGACACGTTTTCAAAAAGTGGCCTCTATTTAAATCCATGCAAATATCTGTATGCACACTTTCTGAGCACTGCAAGTCTGAATCTATCACCTGTGCATGCATCTGCTGTTACCTGAAACATGCACATGCTGCTATTTGCATGAAAACTTCTACACGCCTGAATAGAGGAGGATCCTTTGAAAATGTGGCCTTTTAATTATATTTCATACTCCACAAGAGTAGCCTAAAAACAACAACGGGATATAATAAGGCCCTGGCATCAAATGAATAAGGAACAATATAAAAAAATCAGCAGCACTTTATAAAGAGGACAGGAACAAAATATACAGTAACCATAAAACCAACAGATAAAACAAAACCCAGATTTCCCCAGGTGCAATCTAACAGGACAATTTTGCCTTCATAACTCTAGCAATACTCATCTATTTCAGCATGTAATGATCCTGTTTAAAGTATTCAGGAAACAATAAACTCTGGCCCCGGTGCTTGTACATGTTCACTTTGTTGAGTGTGGCTCACATATCTGGACCTCCCAGCTGTTAACAGCTTCACCAACCACCCCTCTGTCTTTGCTTCTGTGTATGTCACTTCATTCTGGCTCTGCAAGGTGTCTGAAGTCCCAAATGCCACTTGTCCTTCTGTAAACCTATCCCAGCGGTATCCCTCCCCCAACTGCCTCCTTTGTGGTTCAATTCTACACCACTGAAATCAATGGAATTTTTTCCATTGACTTCAAGTAGAGCAAGTTCGGGCCCTTCAGCAATTTCCACCCAGTTCTTTCTATTATGATTTGTACCAATCAGGGTTCGGGGCCTCATTGTTCTAGGCACTGTCTAACAAAACAATGGCCCCGTGCCCCAAATATTCTGCAGCATCATCCAAAAGATGCCAGAAATGCAGTCCAGTGAATTACCTTGATAACCTCTGGTGTAATCTTTCTTAATATCTGTGGTTTCTAATTCTATCAATTACTAGACAATTAAATTAAGGGGGTTAAGTTACACAGTGGTTTCTGAGAGCAACTGTTTTGAAAATCCAGTTAAAAATGTATTTTAAAGGTAAATAAATGCCTAATCTTTGCCTGAAACACAAGCAATATGAATTTTTTTTAAAATGTGTGCTACCATCTCCAAGCCTCATCCTCTCTCCAGTGAAATCCCTCTTCAAATGCCTGCACTTTTTCATTTCCACCCATGCCCTTTCCCTTTTTGCCTTTACAGAGCTATTAAATTTGTTAGGCTCTAAGGTGCCACAAGTACTCCTCATTCTTTATGCTTAATGATGTACTTCTAATAAAGAATTTAATTCTAATTTTTGCCTAGAGTGACTCTGACTTTCAAATTATATTTAAATATAGGAACTTATGGAATGGTTTAGGAATAAAAATAAATTAACATGTACAGAAATATGAAATAGAAAAACAAATAGGACAATTTCACTGCTCTACATGGGAAAAACCCACACAGAGCTTATTTCATCTTGTGAATTTTTCTGCAGACTAAGCTAAGGGGGGGGGAAAGAAAGAGTTTCTCTAATTGTTTTAAACCATGGATGAAAAGAACCTAACATGATCACCCTTGATTAACATGCTTATTATATAATATATAAACAGGGAAACCAGGGAGACAACCCTGGGCCATGAAAATAAATAAGGAAGCTTTCACAAGAATCAAAACAAAGCATCATTCAGAATCTGTAAACAACTGAGCCCGCTGATCCTAAAACTCAGATTATAGGTAGACATGTACCTCTTTCTCTGTATTTGAACTATTTAGATAACATCCTTAATGTTTTATTATTCTTCATGTCTCCACATTAATCCTTTTTATATTGATAGTTCCCAATGTATCCTCTGCCAAGAAATGGACTTAGTGCAGAGAAAAATCCATTTTCTAGTGCCAAAGATATTGATAATTAACATTTATGTCATGAAACTTGTAATACCAGTTTGCTAAAATAAAGCTAAGCTTTTCATTATTATTTTAGAGTTTAATTTAGTCATCCAAGGTTACTCAGCGTCATGTTTATAAATTATACAGGGCAGGGACTTAACTCATCTTGATCGACCTGTTTTGGAATTATGACTGTACAAGTAAGGAGGTTCATAACCTTGTTTGAATATCTGATCCGGCCTTGAAAGAAGGTGATTTATGGGCTCGACAAACCCTCATCATTTCAAGAATCGGCATCTGAGAACAAGATTTTCCTCTATAACACAAAGAGCGG
This sequence comes from Mauremys reevesii, assembly GCF_016161935.1. Taxonomy (NCBI): domain Eukaryota; kingdom Metazoa; phylum Chordata; order Testudines; family Geoemydidae; genus Mauremys; species Mauremys reevesii. Next base: position 22,983,011 of record NC_052639.1, read on the forward strand.
AGCAAATCAGTTAAGTCTCTACTAGAAGCTACAACTTTGTTTATGTAAGAGTCATACAAGGTTACAAGGTCTGAGAATAGTCTGCCAGTAAGAGTATGGATTTTAGAACAAATAAATAGCTACAAACTGCATAAAAAATTTGAAGTTTTCAAACTACTTCTCTGATAATTCAGCACTAGCCATGCTACAGCATGTTCTAATTTACCATTTGGTATATGCTTTTTGAAAATACTGAAAGTACATGCCAGTGGTCAACTAAATCATAGAAAATTCAAGCCCTATTTTACATGATGGGTGAGACGTTGAAAACTGCATGACTTAGAAATGCCAGTCCCATTAAAAGTTAATGAGACTTATGTTCCTAAATCACTTACTCTCTTTTGAAAATCTCACCCATTTTCGTTTCCAGGGCTACTGCAGCCAATCACCAATATTTTTAAGATAGTACATTTTTTGTAATTATCTGGCATAATATAAGCACCAAAATTGCTTCCTGGAGAAAAACAAATCCAGAAACCCTAAAATACTGCAGCACTTCTGTTTCACTTTCTGTACCAATGATGAGAGGATTCTGTGAAGATAGACATTTTTTTACAGGATCTGAAAAATTTCTATAGTAATCAAACATATATGCCCATATTAAGCACCATAGACTGCCAAATTCCAGAGAAACAGAAAACACTCTAGACTTGTGCATGGAATCACTTTTATGTGTTATTTCAAATGCCCTTCCTGAAGTTCTTATGGTGATCTGCGAGGGAGGGGGGAAGAATTCTGAAGATAAAAGTAAATTCCAGTGCCATTTCTATGATTGTGGAACCATGGGACGCCAGGGGCACTGAATTTATCACAGTATTTACATTACGGTTACAAATCCAAATGTTTCACCTATTTTCTAGGAATACTTCACCTTGGTTAAAAAGAACCAAGCAAAATCACGGTGCAACGGTAATACAATTAGGGCATTACCGATGCACCCAAACTTGTAGATTATGCAAGGAATATCAGGTTGCAACCTGTATAAGTGCAGGTAACTGTGCAAAAAGGGGCTAAAACTGTTTTTCTTTAATAATTGTATTCTCTGCCATGCATTGTCAGGGATTGAAAAAAGCACATGCCCAGCTTTCATTATCTGAAGATAACCTTCCAAATGTAAACCAGTGCAGACCTGTCTTCCTGAGTCTGCAAACTGGCAGTTCCAGAGCTTCTATTCCGCCTCACAATGCTGCCAAGCACTAGCAGCTTTGGTCAGTTTCACTGCTGTTATTCAGAACCCCAGGGGTGACGGTAAAACTGAGAAAAATGGTGCCTCTTTCAGGAAAAGTAAGTTCAAGCAGAATCAGGCACTGGAGCTATCCATAGAGAAGCTCAATCCCCGCTTCCCTCCTCCCATGGAGTAGGAGGAGGGAGGGGATTTCTCCCTTTGGGTCTTGAAAAAACAAGAGTGAAAAACAGGGTGCTGGGCTATGGGGGAGATCTGTGTGTGAGGGCACTGCGGGTCTGTGTGGGGCATTGTGCAGTTATGGTGTGGGGCTGTGGGGAAGGGCACTGAGAGGAAGGAAGGAAGGGAGGGGAAATCTGTGTGTATTGGGAAACTAGAGAGTGGGGGTTTCTGTGTGGGGTGCTGGGCAGCTGTGGTGGGGCTGTGGGCAGGGGTGTGCTGGGCGAGGTGTGTGTGCACAGCACTGTGCATTTGTGGTGGAAGAGTTGTAGGGGGCGCTGGGCAGGGGAGCTCTGTGGCACAGCATGGGCGCACCCCAATAGGAAAGGGCACACTGGTAGCACACGGCCAGGCGGACCAGTGTGCCTCTGGCTCCCAACGGGGCTGCGCACCTGTGTCTCCCCCCCAGCTCCACCAACGTGGCCTGATAGTTCACGCTTGCGATCTGGTCACCCTCCCGCTCCCGCCCTCCTTCACTCCTTCCTGTCCCCCAGCCCTGTCCTCTGTCCCGTCCCCTGTCTCCATCTGTCCCTGCCCTCGTCCCCTCCGCCCCATCCCGGCATCCGCCCAGCCCTGTCCTCTCTCCCGTCCCCTGTCTCCATCCGTCCCTGCCCCCTTCGTCCCCTCCGTCCCGGCCCTGCACCCCCCAGCCCTGTCCTCTGTCCCGTCCCCTGGCTCCATCCGTCCCTGCCCCCTTCGTCCCCTCCGTCCGTCCTGCATCCCCCAGCCCTGTCCTCTGTCCGTCCCCTGTCTGCATCCGTCCCCCAGCCCTGTCCTTCCCGTCCTGTCTCCATCCGTCTGCCCTTCGTCCCTGCATCCCCCAGCCCTGTCCTCCGTCTGGTCCGTCTCCATCCGTCCCTGCCTTCGTCCCCTCCGTCCCATCCCTGCATCCCCCCAGCCCTGTCCTCCGTCCCGTCTCCATCCGTCCCTGCCCCCTTCGTCCCCTCCGTCCCGTCCCTGCATCCCCCCAGCCCTGTCCTCCGTCCCGTCCCGTCTCCATCCGTCCCTGCCCCCTTCGTCCCCTCCGTCCCGTCCCTGCATCCCCCCAGCCCTGTCCTCTGTCCCGTCCCGATCCGTCCCTGCCCCCTCCGTCCCGTCCCTGCATCCACCCAGCCCTGTCCTCTGTCCCGTCCCCTGTCTCCATCCGTCCCCTCCAGTTCATTTGCAGCCCAGCTCAGCCCAGGTCACTTTCGCCAGGTGGGGCCGGGCAGCTCCCCTGCGCTGCGCTCCAGCACCGGGCACCGTCTTGCTCCCAGCCGCAGAGCACCGGGCAGGCTGTGCAGGGTGGGGAGGGATACTCGCATTGCTGACACCTGCCTGCCTCAGGGCTTTCTCCCTGCCCGCCGCGAGGATCGCGAGGGAGGGGAGCAGCGTGCCGCTGAGAGCCGTGTCAAATTGGCCGGGTGGCTGCCTGCAGACAACACGGGGGAGAGAACCAGACAGCCCTGTAACGCAGCCGCTGCTCGGGACCCGGATCCACGCTGCTGTGCCACCGAGATCCATCAAGTCCCACGGGAGCGGGGGGACACACCACCCACCCCATGGAAGTGTCAGGGGCTGCTCGGGCTGGGAGCCCGACGGAGAGTCCAGCTGGGGAGAGGCTCAAAGGGGGGGGGGGGTAAAAACGTTGCACCAAAAATATGAAAAAGTTGCAAGACAAAAACCCTTTAATTACAGCTCGGACGGGCCCCTCCGGAGCAGGGGGGGCGGGGCCAGCCGCGTCCCGCCGCCGGGCAGCAGCAGCAGCGAGGCAGCAGGAGGGGGCGGCGCGAGACGGCTCCCGGGGATTCCCTGCTCGCGCCGCTGCCGGGGGGAGCCGCTGCTGCTGCGAGCTGGTGCGCGGGGGGTGGAGGGGGGGTGTCCTCGCGGGCGGGGCTCGCGCCCAGAGCGCTGACACTGTCCGTTCGGAACTGGGACGCGATTCGGACAGGCCGCCCCACTTATGACGTCACCGCCCTCTGCCCCCCGCCCAACCAGCGTGGTCACCCGGGCTCCGCCCACTGTCGCCGCGGCAACCACCAAAACAAACGTTGTCGGAACACATGGGGCAGGGAAGGGGGTAAGGATGGGCCGTGACGCAAACAAAGCAGCTGGCTGGCAGCGCGCGGCAATGACGTCACCGAGGAGGAGTCCGCGACGCAAGGGCGGCTCCTCCCCCCGCCCCCCCGCTCGCGGTCAGCGACCCAGCGCCTCGCGCACCTGTGCTGGAGGGGAGGCGGCGGCGGATGCAGGGACGGGACGGAGGGGACGGAGGGGGAGGGACGGATGGAGACAGGGGACGGGACAGAGGACAGGGCTGGGGGGATGCAGGGATGGGACGGAGGGGACGGAGGGGCAGGGACAGATGGAGACGGGACGGGACCGAGGACCGGGCTGGGGGTATGCCGGGCGGGGACGGCGGGGTCGGTGGGGGCTGGGACGGATGGAGACGGGACGGGACGGAGGACAGGGCTGGGGGGATGCAGGGACGGGACGGAGGGGACGAAGGGGTCAGGGACGGATGGAGACGGGACGGGACGGAGGACAGGGCTGGGGATGCAGGGATGGACGGAGGGGACGAAGGGGGCAGGGACGGATGGAGACGGACAGGACAGAGGACAGGGCTGGGGATGCGGGGACGGGACGGAGGGGACGAAGGGGGCAGGGACGGATGGAGACGGGGACGGCACAGAGGACAGGTCTGGGGATGCAGGGACGGAGGAGGGGACAGGGACGGATGGAGACGGACAGAACGGAGGACAGGTCTGGGGATGCAGGGACGGACGGAGGGAGGGGTGGCAGGGACGGAAGGAGACAGGGGACAGGACAGAGGACAGGGCAGGGGGGATGCAGGGACGGGACGGAGGGGGCAGGGACGGATCGGGACGGGACGGAGGACAGGGCTGGGCGGATGCAGGGACGGGACTGAGGGGAGGAAGGGGGCAGGGACGGATGGAGACGGGACGGGACAGAGGACAGGGCTGGGGGGACGCAGGGATGGGACTGAGGGGACGAAGGGGGCAGGGGCGGATGGAGACAGGACGGGCCAGAGGACAGGGCTGGGGGGATGCAGGGATGGAACGAAGGGGGCAGGGACGGATGCAGACAGGACGGGACAGAGGACAGGGCTGGGGATGCGGGACGGGACGGAGGGGACGAAGGGGCAGGGACGGATGGAGACAGGGGACGGGACAGAGGACAGGGCTGGTGGGATGCAGGGATGGGACGGAGGGGACGAAGGGGGCAGGGGCAGATGGAGACAGGACGGGACAGAGGACAGGGCTGGGGGGATGCAGGGATGGGATGGAGGGGACGAAGCGGGCAGGGACGGATGGAGACGGGACGGGACGGAGGACAGGGCTGGGGGGATGCAGGGACGGGACAGAGGGGACGAAGGGGGCAGGGACGGATGGAGACGGGACGGGACAGAGGACAGGGCTGGGGGGATGCAGGGACGGGACGGAGGGGACGAATGGGGCAGGTACAGATGGATACGGGACGGGACAGAGGACAGGGCTGGAGGGATGCAGGGACGGGACGGAGGGGACGAAGGGGGCAGGGACGGATGCAGATAGGGGACGGGACAGAGGACAGGGCTGGGGGGATGCAGGGACGGGACGGAGGGGGCAAGGACGGATGGAGACGGGGACGGGACAGAGGACAGCGCTGGAGGGATGCAGGGACGGGACGGAGGGGACAGGGACGGATCGGGACGGGACGGAGGACAGGGCTGGGCGGATGCAGGGACGGGACGGAGGGGACGAAGGGGGCAGGGACGGATGGAGACGGGACCAGACGGAGGACAGGGCTGGGGGGATGCAGGGACGGGACGGAGGGGACGCAGGGGGCAGGGACGGATGGAGACAGGGCGGGATGGAGGGCAGGGCTGGGGGGATGCAGGGACGGAACAGAGGGGACGAAGGGGGCAGGGACGGATGCAGACAGGGGACGGGACAGAGGACAGGGCTGGGGGGATGCAGGGACGGGACGGAGGGGACGAAGGGGGCAGGGACGGATGGAGACAGGGGACGGGACAGAGGACAGGGCTGGGGGGTGCAGGGCTGGGACGGAGGGGACGAAGGGGGCAGGGACGGATGGAGACAGGGGACGGGAGAGAGGACAGGGCTGGGGGGATGCCGGGATGGGGCGGAGGGGACGAAGGGGGCAGGGACGGATGGAGACAGGGGACGGGACAGAGGACAGGGCTGGGGGTACACAGGGAAGGGAGTGAAGGATGGAGGGAGCGGGAGGGTGACCAGATCGCAAGCGTGAACTATCAGGCCACGTTGGTGGAGCTGGGGGGGAGACAGACAGACACAGGTGCGCAGCCCCATTGGGAGCCAGAGGCACACTGGTCCGCCTGGCCGTGTGCTACCAGCGTGCCCTTTCCTATTGGGGTGCGCCCATGCTGTGCCACAGAGCTCCCCTGCCCAGCACCCCCCTACAACTCTTCCACCACAAATGCACAGTGCTGTGCACACACACCTCGCCCAGCACACCCCTGCCCACAGCCCCACCACAGCTGCCCAGCACCCCACACAGAAACCCCCACTCTCTAGTTTCCCAATACACACAGATTTCCCCTCCCTTCCTTCCTACCTCCCAGTGCCCTTCCCCACAGCCCCACACCATAACTGCACAATGCCCCACACAGACCCGCAGTGCCCTGACACACACAGTTCTCCGCCATAGCCCAGCACCCTGTTTTTCACTCTTGTTTTTTCAAGACCCAAAGGGAGAAATCCCCTCCCTCCTCCTACTCCATGGGAGGAGGGAAGCGGGGATTGAGCTTCTCTATGAATAGCTCCAGTGCCTGATTCTGCTTGAACTTACTTTTCCTGAAAGAGGCACCATTTTTCTGTTTTACCGTCACCCCTGGGGTTCTGAATAACAGCAGTGAAACTGACCAAAGCTGCTAGTGCTTGGCAGCATTGTGAGGCGGAATAGAAGCTCTGGAACTGTCAGTCTGCAGACTCAGGAAGACAGGTCTGCACTGGTTTACATTTGGAAGGTTATCTTCAGATAATGAAAGCTGGGCATGTGCTTTTTTCAATCCCTGACAATGCATGGCAAAGAATACAGTTATTAAAGAAAAACAGTTTTAGCCCCTTTTTGCACAGTTACCTGCACTTATAGAGGTTGCAACCTGATATTCCTTGCACAATCTACAAGTTTGGGTGCATCGGTAATGCCCTAATTGTATTACCGTTGCACCGTGATTTTGCTTGGTTCTTTTTAACCAAGGTGAAGTATTCCTAGAAAATAGGTGAAACATTTGGATTTGTAACCGCAATGTAAATACTGTGATAAATTCAGTGCCCCTGGCTTCCCATGGTTCCACAATCATAGAAATGGCACTGGAATTTACTTTTATCTTCAGAATTCTTCTCCCCTCCCTCCACAGATCACCATAAGAACTTTAGGAAGGGCATTTGAAATAACACATAAAAGTGATTCCATGCACAAGTCTAGAGTGTTTTCTGTTTCTCTGGAATTTGGCAGTCTATGGTGCTTAATATGGGCATATATGTTTTATTACTATAGAAATTTTTCAGATCCTGTAAAAAAAAGCGCTGTGGTGGCTGTACTCTGCTTGTTTTACCTGTAAAGGGTTAAAAAAGCCTCCCTGCATAGGTAAAAGAAAGGGAGTTGGGCCTCTGATCAAAAGAGCCAATGGGAGGGCTTTTTAATAATGGGAAAAAAACCTACCACTCTGATTTGGGAGCAATTTCCACCCCTTTTGCATGGGTGCAGGTGAGGTAATGAATTGGGCCCTCTGGTTTTTCTCTCCGACTGACCCACCTTGCCCCATCCCAAGATAAGGTGCAGGCCCAATCATGGAAGAACAGTGTCAGGGGAGGCAAAGGGCCTGATTCTGATCTCATGTTTGGTGTAAAACAGGAGTAACTCGATGGATGCCAATGTTGGAACATTAGTGTAAATGAGACCAGAATCTATCTCTGTGGTTGCCTGGTAAATTTCATTCCCCATTCAGGGCAATTGCTTCCTCCTCCTATTTGCGTAAGGGATTTCCTCCTTAAAATAGGACAAAAGGAAAGGGGAAAGAAATGGTGACTGACAGAATAAGAAGCAGGAAGGTCACATCAAGCCTGGGACGATAAGAGCCAAGGTCAGCGAAGAGCAGGGCGCTTGGTGCCAAGGTCACTGAGAGATAGAAAATGAGAGTGTGACGCACTGGGACTGTTCTTACTGTCAGGGCCGGCTCCAGACCCCAGTGCGCATTTTCCCGGCAGGGCGGCAGGCGGCTCCGGCGGACCTTCCGCGGTCATGCCTGCGGGAGGTCCATCGTAGGCGCGGGACCAGCGGACGTCCCGCAGGCATGACTGCGGAGGTGCGCTAGTCTCGTGTCTCCGGTGGACCTCCCGCAGGCATGACTGCGGAGGGTCCGCTGGTCCCGCGGCTCGGGTGGACCTCCCGCAGGTATGCCTGTGGAAGCTCCACCCGAGCCGCGGGACCACCGGACCCTCCGCAGGCACGTCTGCAAGAGGTCCCCCGAAGTCAGGGTACCGGCGACCGGTAGCGCGCCCCCTGCGGCGCACCGCCCTGCTTGGGGCGGCCGCATTCCTAGAGCCGCCCCTGCTCACTCTGGTCTGTGAATGCTGCGTGGGGGGTGTTGGCCTGGGAGAAAGGTCTGCACTGGGAGATGGGAGCCTGGCCTTCAGGGAAGATGCCTGAGCATGTAATGTGAGAACCCAGGAAGGGGTTAGAGGCCAGGTGACTCCTCTGCTTGGGAAGCTGAACAAAGGCCTGGGGGAGGAGACGCTGGGGAGTGAGGGGGTTTTCAGGAGCTGGCTGGGGAATGGAGGGAAGCACAGATAGGGCTCTGACCCCCCAAGGGAGCAGTGGTGCTCCTGGGACCCCAAGATGGATCTAATTGGGGAGGATCCTGTTGTCTGTGCCTCCAAAACCTGTCTTGGACTGTGTTCCTGTCGTCTAAATAAACCTGCTTTACCTGCTGGCTGAGAGTCATGGTGGGGGTGCAGGGCCTTGACTCCCCGACACTCCGTGACAGAGATTGACACTCATCTCTTGCTGTTCTGCTTACATATTACTATCTCGCCTTTCAGTTTCCCCTTTTCGCCCCCCCCCACGCACACACACTATCTCATTAAGAAACAGCTCATCTGCATGGGTCAACTTTCCGCTCATTCAGACTGATGCAACTCCACTGAGTTAATACTGATCTTCAACAGTGTAAGTGTGGAAAATCATGCCCCAAATCTCCTGCTAGCAAGAAGAGGCAACCCCTCAGCTGGTGCCATAGCTCCATCAGATCTGCCCCCTAATAGCTTTTCTGGAGGAACGGGAAAGGCCGTGAAATATGGAATAGCAGATCCACAGTCATTTTTGTTAAGATTAGCACTGCTGTCATGGCAGCCACCCAGGAGGGATGGAAAAGAACAGAAGCTTCTGTCTCAGATGCTGCAGGCAGGACACAAGGACAGCTAGCGCTTTCGGCCCCTGGATCCTGACTCATGCAATGGACTTGGGAGACCATCTCACTGTAGCTTTCTCATTCCCAGAGAGATGCTGCTCACGCTGCTTCAGCCTGTGGTGCCGAGTACAGCGTATAACAGAGCTGAGTCATTTTTAAGGCCGGCCAGACTTGGAACAGACTAGAGAGAAAGAAAAAAAGATAGGCTAATATAGAGAAGTGGGGTGAAATGATGTACCAAGACAGAGACAGCAGGAATCTAAAGCGTCAGTGTAACAAAGTGGGGATTTTCCCTTGTTATGGTGTATGTGTGTCTTACTGTTGAGCCTACGTGAATTTTACGGTTTTGCATGAATACTGTGTGTGCCTCAGTTTCCCTGCATGCTGCGCTAATACCTCGGTGGTGGGAATAGGGGTGTGTGACTTTGGCTGAGACCTCTGGGGCAGGTGAGGCTGCTCCAGCTGCCTGCACATATGCTATGAATGGTGCTCTTTCTAACCTGATACCCAGGAGGGGGACTACACCCAAGTGACGCCCAGGTGACTTGCCTGGCAAGCAGGACAAAGCCAAGGAGGCGGAGCAATGGGGGGTGCCGGAGGTCGGGTTCCTGGAAGCTAGGCAGTCTGCTTGGGAGGACTGGTAGAGGGGGAGTCCAGAGCTTCTGGATGGACTTGGCTGAAAGTCACTGATTTGGAGCAAAGAATCCTGTGGCACCTTATAGACTAAGAGACGTTTTGCAGCATGAGCTTTCGAAGAAGTGGGTATTCACCCACGAAAGCTCATGCTGCAAAACGTCTCTTAGTCTATAAGGTGCCACAGGATTCTTTGCTGCTTTTACAGAACCAGACTAACACGGCTACCCCTCTGATACTAGTCACTGATTTCTCTGCTAACAAGTTCAATTCTACCCGCTGCATTCCTGTCAACTAATAAACCTTCTGTTTTACTAGCTGGCTGACAGTCACTGCTGACTGCCGAGTTGGGGTGCAGGGCCCCGTCCGGGTGGACTCGCTGCAGGAAGCGCACAGTGTGGAAGGGGATGCTCAGATCCAGGAAGATCGAAGCTGTGTAAGCATCTTGCCCTGGAGACAGTGCGCTCACAAGGCGGAGGGTCCCCCAGAGTCCTGACTGGCCTCGTATGGAGAAGTTCCAGAACATAACCTGAGGACTCCGTGATTCGGGGACTCTGTGACAGTCAGCTCCGATAATATGGTGATGCGCACCTTCTGAGAACAAAAATAAAGTATCCCAGAGGTTATTTAGGGTGCAATTATAAGTAGGTGAGGGACATTTCCCTACTTTAAGGTGTGCGTGATTGGGGGGGACCACAGCCTCCCCCCCAAATTTGAGCCTGTAAAGAGGGCAATCCCAGGCCCAAAATTAGCAACAGAGCCCTACCTCATCCCCTCACTGGCTGTGGGGCTAACCCCTGATTAGCAGAGGTAAGAGCTCTGCTCCCCAGCTGACATGCCAAGGTAGTAGCACTAGGCTCTGCCAGCCAGGGGAGCCAGAGGAAGGGGGACAACATCCCCCTCTCGTCATCACAGCTAGCCAGAGGCCAGGAAGGCCACATGAGAGGATGATCCTAAAATGGTCATCAAGGGGTTATCCAGAATATTATGGCCTGGTGACATGCTTCACCCCATCCTGTTTAGTCAATGGGGATTTTATTCCTGCCCCCTCTTGTAACTTGTGATGCGGTTGAAGGAAGCAGCAAGCTCCCAGCCTGCGGGGCGGGGACTAGGCTGGTTTCTGTTGCACAGAGCAGTCCTTGTATAGCACGGCACCAGCCAGCTCCCTGTCCTGTGAGCGTTGGGGAGAAGTTACTGGTGGGAGGATGGGGAGAGACACCCCTGTTAGGCTGGACCCAAAGGTGAGACAGAACATGCCTGGGACACACAGTGTGCTCCGGTAAGGAACACCCAGACTAAGCAGGACGGGGGGAGGGGGGGACACAAGCACTAAAGGAGACATAGTGCTGGGGAGGTACACAGACATTTATCTATCTCCCACCAGCCATGGTGGGCCCTGTGGCACCATGGGAGTGGCAGTGGTGCCTGTGTCCATTTCCTATCAGCCACTGCCAGGCCCAGCTGGACTTCCCATTTCCGGTGCGAGTCCAGAAGCAGAAGTTGCCATGAGGTGGTGCCGTGAAGGGTGGTGCTGTTGTCAGGCGAAAGCAGGAGGAGTAGGTGGGAATCCGTGCTACCATGGGGAGGTGACACCCTTGCTGTGAAAGGGCCCCGGCATTATGGGAGATATCATCTCCCTGCCATGCCATGCTCTGCACCGGACCCAGCCTGTGGAGCTGAAGTAGGGAACTCCATACCCCAACACATCAGGCACCCCTCATTCTCAATTCCCCTTGTCCCTGCCGCCACCCCACCCCATCAGTTATAGAACGGGAGGAAACTTTACTTCTGGGAGGAAGATCCAGGGAACTACAGGCCAGACAGTCTCACCTCAGTCCCTGGAAAAATCATGGAACAGGTCCTCAAGGAATCAATTCTGAACCACTTAAAGGAGGGGAAAGTGATCAGGAACAGTCAGCATGGATTCACCAAGGGCAAGTCATGCCTGACTAACCTTAATTGCCTTCTATGATGAGATAACTGGTTCTGTGGATGAGGGGAAACCAGTGGATGTGCTATTTCTGGACTTTAGCAAAGCCTTTGATACAGTCTCCCACTGTATTCTTGCCAGCAAGTTAAAGAAGTATGGGCTGGATGAATGGACCTTAAGGTGGATAGAAAACTGGCTAGATGGTCGGGCTCAACGGGTAGTGATCAATGGGTCCATGTCTAGTTGACGGCCGGTATCAAGTGGAGTGCCCCAAGGGTCGGTGCTGGGGCCGGTTTTGTTCAATATCTTCATTAACGATCTGGAGGATGGTGTGGACTGCACCCTTAGCAAGTTTGCAGATGACACTAAACTGGGAGGAGTGGTAGATACGCTGGAGGGTAGGGATAGGATACAGAGGGACCTAGACAAATTAGAGGATTGGGCCAAAAGAAATATGATGAGGTTCAACAAGGACAAGTGCAGAGTCCTGCACTTAGGACAGAAGAATCCCATGCACTGCTACAGACTAGGGACCAAATGGCTGGGCAGCAGTTCTGCAGAAAAGGACCTAGGGGTTACGGTGGATGAAAAGCTGAATATGAGTCAACAGTGTGCCCTCGTTGCCAAGAAGGATAATGGCATTTTGGGTTGTATAAGTCCCTACTTATACAACCCAAAATGCCATTAGCCTTCTTGGCAACGGCATTTCCAGCAGATCGAGGGATGTGATCATTCCCCTCTATTCAGCACTGGTGAAGCCTCATTTGGAGTACTGTGTCCAGTTTTGGGCCCCACACTACAAGAAGGATGTGGATAAATTGGAGAGAGTCCAGCGGAGGGCAACAAAAATGATTAGGGGGCTGGAGCACATGACTTATGAGGAGAGGCTGAGGGAACTGGGATTGTTTAGCCTGCAGAAGAGAAGAATGAGGGGGGATTTGATAGCTGCTTTCAACTACCTCAAAGGGGGTTCCAAATAGGATGGATCTAGACTGTTCTCAGTGGTAGAAGATGATGTGGACAAGGGGGATCCGGTGGACATAGTGTACTTAGATTTCCATAAAGCCTTTGCCAAGGTCCCTCACCAAAGGCTCTTACGTAAATTAAGCTGTCATGGGATAGAAGGGAAGGTCCTTTCACGGATTGAGAACTGGTTAAAGGACAGGGAACAAAGGGTAGGAATTAATGGTAAATTCTCAGAATGGAGAGGGGTGACTAGTGGTGTTCCCCAAGGGTCAGTCCTGGGACCAATCCTATTCAATTTATTCATAAATGATCTGGAGAAAGGGGTAAACAGTGATGTGGCAAAGTTTGCAGATGATACTAAACTACTCAAGATAGTTAAGACCAAAGCAGATTGTGAAGAACTTCAAAAAGATCTCACAAAACTAAGTGATTGGGCAACAAAATGGCAAATGAAATTTAATGTGGATAAATGTAAAGTAATGCACATTGGAAAAAATATCCCCAACTATACATACAACATGATGGGGGCTAATTTAGCTACAACGAGTCAGGAAAAAGATCTTGGAGTTATCGTGGATAGTTCTCTAAAGATGTCCACGCAGTGTGTAGAGGTGGTCAAGAAAGCAAACAGGATGTTAGGAATCATTAAAAAGGGGATAGAGAATAAGACTGAGAATATATTATTGCCCTTATATAAGGGCAATACTGTGTACTGTGTACTGTGTACAGATGTGCTCTCCTCACCTCAAAAAAGATATTCTAGCACTAGAAAAGGTTCAGAAAATGATTAGGGGTTTAGAGAGGGTCCCATATGAGGAAAGATTAAAGAGGCTCTTCAGTTTGGAAAAGAGAAGACTAAGGGGGGACATGATAGACGTATATAAAATCATGAGTGATGTTGAGAAAGTGGATAAGGAAAAGTTATTTACTTATTCCCATAATACAAGAAATAGGGGTCACCAAATGAAATTAATAGGCAGCAGGTTTAAAACAAATAAAAGGAAGTTCTTCTTCACGCAGCGCACAGTCAACTTGTGGAACTCCTTACCTGAGGAGGTTGTGAAGGCTAGGACTATAACAATGTTTAAAAGGGGACTGGATAAATTCATGGTGGCTAAGTCCATAAATGGCTATTAGCCAGGATGGGTAAGAATGGTGTCCCTAGCCTCTGTTCGTCAGAGGATGGAGATGGATGGCAGGAGAGAGATCACTTGATCATTGCCTGTTAGGTTCACTCCCTCAGGGGCACCTGGCATTGGCCACTGTCGGTAGACAGATACTGGGCTAGATGGACCTTTGGTCTGACCCGGTACGGCCTTTCTTATGTTCTTATGTTCTTATGTTATGACAGAACAAGGAGTAATGGTCTCAAGTTGCAGAGGGGGAGGTTTAGGTTGGACATTAGGAAAACCTTTTTCACTAGTAGGGTGGTGAAGAACTGGAATGGGTTACCTAGGGAGGTGGTGGAATCTCCTTCCTTAGAGGTTTTTAAGGTCAGGCTTGACAAAGCCCTGGCTGGGATGATTTAGTTGGGTTTGGTCCTGCTTTGAGCAGGGGGCTGGACTAGATGACCTCCTGAGGTCCCTTCCAACCCTGAGATTCTATGATTCTATGCTCACTGTTCCTGGTTGGACTCTAATAGCGCAAGTACCAGAGCATCTTAACTTCCATTCACTGTTCCGGTTGGACTCTAACAGAATCTTAACTTCCAAATTGGGAAAGAGAGTGTTTTTCCAGTGGCGATTTACCAGCAAGTGTATGTGATGGACGCGTTACAGAGTAGGCAGCTACTTCACTGCCTCACCCTGTTTGCTTTTCTTTTTCAATAGCTTTAACCCTAAAGCAAAGCTCACAAATGCTCCAATAAGGACACACATTGCTTGTTTCATAGTAAATATATAAATATGTGGCTGAAAATCCTCATTATTCAGAATAATGTGGAAACTAACACTTTAAAGTGAAGACCCTAGGTTTGATTCTTAATTAGTCGTGCCCCCAGTAATAAAACTTCCAAGGATGCTCCAATTTATTAACAAATTGTTTATAAAATTCATTTCAAGTTAAACTTGTTTTTAAGCAATAACCAAGCTCTCTAATGTTTACAACCTTTTTAATGCAAAGACCTGTTTTAAGCCCCGCTTGGACACCAGTTACATGTGGGATAATTACTGTTTGAAATGTATGAAGTATTTTTGGTCTTTAGACAAGGTTAACCATTTGTATGTAGGAAAATGACTGAATCTGGTCACATCTGGGCAGGTGTGCATCCCAACAGGCTTGGTCTCAAAAGCCTGCAAGAGAGGAGATGTGGGAGGAGTGCAAGAGACTCCTACTGTGGTACTGGGTGCTAGAGTGATGCGGAAATGGGTGTAACCAGCCTATTGATCCATAAGGTGTTGAATCCATTTCTGTTCATTCACTGGGGGTGATGCAGAGCAGATGCGAGCGGGAGGCAGGGAGAGCAAGAGCTCACGCCTCAGTAGAGCTTTGGGAACCGAAGACTCTCTCTTGGGTTATTTCCTGTGCTTGCAGAAGACTCCTCAGGCCAGTGGAGCGGAGCAGGGCAAGAGTCTCGGCCCCAGGAAGAGGATCTGGAAGAAATGGACCTGCGCAATCTAGACATCCAACTTTCCAGAGGCATGTAACCAAAGATACTCAGTCCTCACCTCTTCCACATCACTGGGCAAGGGTTCCTGGTCACGGCATGCTAGCCCTGCTCTCTACCTTGCTTCAGCGGATGTGTGCATTCTGGTTAGGAGAGATCTCTGTGGGATAAAGGCAAGGGGAAAGGACAATAGAATGCTGTGCTCATTTTGGATGTGGGAGCAGCCTGGTGCCTCTTACATATAGCCATGACTGCCTTGGGGACTAGCAATCACCGGAGCCAACTACCTTTACATTCCCTGCCACTCGCTTGATGTTCTTGGCTTGTGTTTCCTGCAAGGCAGACCTGGTGGAGAATCACTTCAGCTCTGTATGAGACTGAGCGGTAGGACAGCCTGGCTTTGAGACATATGTCAGGCAAGATCAGCTGGGAGCTGAAGACTGTTACTCTCTCTGAGATGAGTGGCAGCGTTAGAGGGGGACTTGAAAGAGCTATAGCCACCCCTAAATTTGCCTCAACCTTCCTGTATCCACCCATCCCAGCGCAAAGGTAAAATGTTAGGGAGACACTTGACTGGTGCTGTCAATGGCCTCCAGAGCTCAGCGCCTGACCAGAAGCTGCCGTTCTCAGCCCCCCCACTCCCCTCATGTCAGAGCCACCAGCTGCATAGGGTGGCTAACTTTCTAATTTGGGAAAACTGGATGCTGAGCAGTGGAACTTCCCTGCCCCCTGCTGCACCTCGTCTATGAAAGCACAGCTCCTGCTCCTTCTCTTCCCTCAAGGGCCTCCCTGCCCACCCTGTCGCTCGCTGATCGCCTCACCTCCCTCCCCCCACCAGCTGAGCAGGCCTTGAGGGGCGTGATGGCTTGGATCACAGAAACACCACTGGGCACTGCCACCTGTTGTACCAAGACTACTCCGGCACCCTGTCTTGTTGAGCCAGACATGCCCATCTGCTCCAGCACAGACCCAGGGTCTGAACCGCATGCCCCAAAGCTGCAGACTTAACCTGAAAGCAACTTACGGAAATGTTCCTGTCTTTAACACTCAGAAGTCTCCAAATGGGTTCTAAACCCCAAATATATCCATTTTACTCTGTGTATAGCTTAAACAGGGTAAACATAAATTGTTCACCTGCTATAACACTGATAGAGAGATATGCACAGCTGCTTGCCCCTCGACATACTCTGGGTTAATTAATAAGTAAAAAGTGATTTTATTAAATACGGCTAGTAGGATTTAAGTGGTTCCAAGTAGGAGCAGACAGAACAAAGCAAATTACCAAGTAAAATAAAATAAAACACGCAAATCTCAGCTGTTCTCCTAAGCTATGGATGTGTGTGTGACTGGGGCAGGACGCTGGAGGTACAGTTGTTCTCCCAGGGTTGGGGGGGGGGCTGTGTGTGTGACTGGGGCGTTAAACTTCCCCGATGAGTCAAAGCCCTGAGGTTGCCTTAGCAGCTACTCTCTTGCAAAATAACGAGGCAGGCAAACTAGTGCCAGTAGCATATGAATGTAAAAAAACTTCAAGGTGCTGAGTTAAATTTTGATCCTTGTGAGCCTGAATGTTTATCAGCTGTTTGGGCAATCCAGTCTTTTGACCCGCTCACGAGCACAGCCCTGATCACAAATCAAGGTACTCATACCCCACTCAACTATAGCTTCTCTGACAAACTGATAGGAAGCAGGGTCACCAATACACCTGTGGGCTCAATGAACCCCCATTCCGATCAATATTGCGGTCGTTACCAAAACCGTATCTAAGCCCGATTTATTGACTCACACTTTAATTGAAAAAGGAACTAAGCATGAATGTCCGAGGTTACTTTAGAACAAAAACTTGCACTGGTAGAGGCACCCTCCTTAAGGACAGGAGAAACAGATCTGGTTTACTGATGACAGCTCAGTAGTAATTAAGGGGAAACGATATCGTAAATATGCTGCCATAAACCTATGGAAGGAAGTGAATCAAGGGCATTTAGAGCATGGCTCAGCGCAACATGCAGAGCTTCATGTCATATATCATGTTTTAAAATGAAATTGACGCTTTACCTGACCAAGCTATATCTATGATGACAGTGATTATTGCGTGAAAGGCATACAGGATTGGATATTTGACTGGCAACGAAATCATTGGGACGGAGCCGATGGGAAGGAGCTAGCGTACCTAGGAGAATGGGAATGTATCCATTCGTCGAAGGCAAGGAACCCCAATCAGTCACAAAGCCCACAGCAGGGACAGAAGTGTGGAACCGCCGAGGCGACGCTATCACCCAGCGGCAAAACAGAGCAATTGCTACTAGAATCCAGCTACACGCCTGAGCTCTTTTCTGGTACGCTGCTGCCATCTAGCGATGTGAGTGATAATTATATCTTGGTCAAGTTGCTAGCTGTGCATCCGAATATCAATTTTAGGATGGGAGCAGGAGGAATTCGTGCTTCCCAATACTCCGCAGTGTATTTCTCATGTTTCGCTGTTTTCACAACATATAACTGCCAAATTCTCAGCAGTGCATCAGAATTGCGGAAGGAGGACGATTCCTTTAGACTTTCCTCGCTCGCAGAGATAAGGCTCGAAATGGTCATGATTTGCTATTTTCACGGATGGAGCTCTAACAAAGGGCTTAACAGTGCAAACTAATGCTATTTTGTGGATAGTTCAAAGAGCAATTCGTACCTATCAGTGACCTGTAATGACTGGCTCATGTTTAGCAATGTTCATGAAAGGAATCTCTACCAACTGTCCAGCAGGGGATGCTATTGGCTTGTGAAAGATTAGTCTTATGGCCAGCAATGCAACCGAATAGCATTTGTAAAATGGATCCAGGAGAAAGTGTTGCCTAGCAGTGCTTTGCACTGAACGTCTCCTTTTTAGCAATTTTCACGAAAGGAACTCTGCCAAATAGCCACCAGTGCTTTCGAATAGCAATTGGAGGTTTGTTCAAGGGGAAAGTCGTTTCTAGCACTGATGTGGGCTTAATAATTCTTCATTAGCTCTTTTCAAGTGCCTAGTTTACCTCTTGAATGAATACCTGATGTTTAGCTATTTTCACAAAAGGATCTCTGCCAAATGGGCAGGAGTGTAATCGAATAGCATTTTTAGGGTGGTTCCAGGAGCAATTCGTGCCTACGAAAGATTTGGACTGAATTGCTCATGTTTAGCTGTTTTCACAGCGTATCTCGGTCATGTTGTTGCTGTGCATCCGAATAGGAAGTTTAGGATGGGAACAGGAGGAATTCGTGCTTAACAATGGTGTGGAATTTTTTCTCATGTATAGCTGCTTTGAAACCTTCGCTCAAATCGTGCCTCTGTCAAATTGACAGCAGTGCATCTTAATAGCAATTTTAGGATGGTACCAGGAGAAAGTCATGAATACCAATAATCCGCAATGAATTTCTCACATTTCGCTGTTTTCCCAAACGGATCTCTGCCAAATTGCCAGCAATGCATCACAATAGCATTTGTAAGAGGGGTCTAGGAGAAAGTGTTGCCTAGCAGTGGTTTGCACTGAACGTCTCCTTTTTAGGAATTTTCACAAACGGAGCTCTTCCAAATGGCCAGCAGTGGAACCGAATAGCATTTTTAGCGTGTTTCCAGGAGAAATTCGTGCCTACGAGTGATTTCGAATGAATTGCTCAGGTACAGCTGTTTTCACAGCGTATCTTGGTCCAGTTGCTAGCTGTGCATCCGAATAGAAATTTTAGGATGGGAGCAGGAGGAATTCGTGCTTCCCAATAATCCGCAGTCTATTTCTCATGTTTCGCTGTTTTCACAATGTATAACTGCCAAATTCTCAGCAATGCATAAGAATTGCAGCAGGAAAACGATTCCTTTAGACTTTCCTGGCTCGCAGAGATAAGGCTTGAAATGGTCATGATTTGCTATTTTCACGGAAGGAGCTCTAACAAAGGGCTTAACAGTGCAACCGAAGGCTATTTTGTGGATAGTTCAAAGAGAAATTCGTACCTATCAGTGACCTGTAATGACTGGCTCATGTTTAGCAATGTTCACGAAAGGAAACTCTACCAATTGTCCAGCAGGGGATGCTATTGGCTTATGAAAGACGATTCTCAGAGAAAACTGTGCCTAGCAATGAATTTCTCATGTATCAATTTTCACACACAGAGATTAGTCTTATGGCCAGCAATGCAACCGAATAGCATTTGTAAAATGGTTCCAGGAGAAAGTGTTGCCTAGCAGTGCTTTGCACTGAACGTCTCCTTTTTAGCAAGTTTCACGGAAGGAACTCTGCCAAATAGCCACCAGTGCTTTCGAATAGCAATTGGAGGCTGGTTCAAGGGGAAAGTCGTGTCTAGCACTGATGTGGGCTTAATAATTCTTCATTAGCTCTTTTCAAGAGCCTAGTTTCCGTCTTGAATGAATACCTGATGTTTAGCTATTTTCACAAACGGATCTATGCCAAATGGGCAGGAGTGTAATCGAATAGCATTTTTAGGGTGGTTCCAGGAGCAATTCGTGCCTACGAAAGATTTGGAATGAATTGCTCATGTGTAGCTGTTTTCACAGTGTATCTCGGTCATGATGTTGCTCTGCAGCCGAATAGGAAGTTTAGGATGGGAACAGGAGGAATTCGTGCTTAACAATGGTATGGAATTTTTTCTCATGTATAGCTGCTTTGAAACCTTCGCTCAAATCGTGCCTCTGTCAAATTGACAGCAGTGCATCTTAATAGCAATTTTAGGATGGTACCAGGAGAAAGTCATGAATACCAATAATCCGCAATGAATTTCTCACATTTCGCTGTTTTCCCAAACGGATCTCTGCCAAATTGCCAGCAATGCATCACAATAGCATTTGTAAGAGGGGTCTAGGAGAAAGTGTTGCCTAGCAGTGGTTTGCACTGAACATCTCCTTTTTAGGAATTTTCACAAACGGAGCTCTTCCAAATGGCCAGCAGTGGAACCGAATAACATTTTTAGCGTGTTTCCAGGAGAAATTCGTGCCTACGAGTGATTGCGAATGAATTGCTCAGGTACAGCTGTTTTCACAGCGTATCTTGGTCCAGTTGCTAGCTGTGCATCCGAATAGAAATTTTAGGATGGGAGCAGGAGGAATTCGTGCTTCCCAATAAACCGCAGTGTCTTTCTCATGTTTCGCTGTTTTCACATCATATAACTACCAAATTCTCGGCAGTGCATCAGAATTGCAAGAGGACGATTCCTTTAGACTTTCCTCGCTCGCAGAGATAAGGCTCGACATGGTCATGATTTGCTATTTTCAAGGAAGGAGCTCTAACAAAGGGCTTAACAGTGCAACCGAATGCTATTTTGTGGATAGTTCAAAGAGAAATTCGTACCTATCAGTGACCTGTAATGACTGGCTCATGTTTAGCAATGTTCACGAAAGGAAACTCTACCAATTGTCCAGCAGGGAATGCTATTGGCTTGTGAAAGACGATTCTCAGAGAAAACTGTGCCTAGCAATGAATTTCTCATGTATCAATTTTCACACACACAGATTAGTCTTATGGCCAGCAATGCAACCGAATAGCATTTGTAAAATGGTTCCAGGAGAAAGTGTTGCCTAGCAGTGCTTTGCACTGAACGTCTCCTTTTTAGCAATTTTCACGAAAGGAACTCTGCCAAATAGCCACCAGTGCTTTCGAATAGCAATTGGAGGCTGGTTCAAGGGGAAAGTCGTGTCTAGCACTGAAGTGGGCTTAATAATTCTTCATTAGCTCTTTTCAAGTGCCTAGTTTACATCTTGAATGAATACCTGATGTTTAGCTATTTTCACAAAAGGATCTCTGCCAAATGGGCAGGAATGTAATCGAATAGCATTTTTAGGGTGGTTCCAGGAGCAATTAGTGCCTACGAAAGATTTGGACTGAATTGCTCATGTGTAGCTGTTTTCACAGCGTATCTCGGTCATGTTGTTGCTGTGCATCCGAATAGGAAGTTTAGGATGGGAACAGGAGGAATTCGTGCTTAAAATTGTGTGGAATTTTTTTCTCATGTTTAGCTGCTTTGAAACCTTCCCTCTGTCAAATTGACAGCAGTGCATCTTAATAGCAATTTTAGGATGGTACCAGGAGAAAGTCATGAATACCAATAATCCGCAATGAATTTCTCACATTTCGCTGTTTTCCCAAACGGATCTCTGCCAAATTGCCAGCAATGCATCGGAATAGCATTTGTAAGATGGGTCTAGGATAAAGTGTTGCCTAGCAGTGGTTTGCACTGAACGTCTCCTTTTTAGAAATTTTCACAAACGGAGCCTTTACAAATGGCCAGCAGTGGAACCGAATAGCATTTTTAACGTGTTTCCAGGAGAAATTAGTGCCGACGAGCGATTTCAAATGAATTGCTCATGTGTAGCTGTTTTCACAGCGTATCTTGGTCCAGTTGCTAGCTGTGCATCCGAATAGAAATTTTAGGATGGGAGCAGGAGGAATTCGTGCTTCCCAATAATCCGCAGTCTATTTCTCATGTTTCGCTGTTTTCACAATGTATAACTGCCAAATTCTCAGCAATGCATAAGAATTGCAGCAGGAAAACGATTCCTTTAGACTTTCCTCGCTCGCAGAGATAAGGCTTGAAATGGTCATGATTTGCTATTTTCACGGAAGGAGCTCTAACAAAGGGCTTAACAGTGCAACCGAAGGCTATTTTGTGGATAGTTCAAAGAGAAATTCGTACCTATCAGTGACCTGTAATGACTGGCTCATGTTTAGCAATGTTCACGAAAGGAAACTCTACCAATTGTCCAGCAGGGGATGCTATTGGCTTATGAAAGACGATTCTCAGAGAAAACTGTGCCTTAGCAATGAATGTCTCTTGTATCAATTTTCACACACACAGATTAGTCTTATGGCCAGCAATGCAACCGAATAGCATTTGTAAAATGGTTCCAGGAGAAAGTGTTGCCTAGCAGTGCTTTTCACTGAACGTCTCATTTTTAGCAATTTTCACGAAAGGAACGCTGCCAAATAGCCACCAGTGCTTTCGAATAGCAATTGGAGGTTGGTTCAAGGGGAAATTCGTGTCTAGCACTGATGTAGGCTTAATAATTCTTCATTTGCTCTTTTCAAGTGCCTAGCTTACGTCTTGAATGAATACCTGATGTTTTCTCAAACGGATCTCTGCCCAATGGGCAGGAGTGTAATCGAATAGCATTTTTAAGGTGGTTCCAGGAGCAATTCGTGCCTACGAAAGATTTGGAATGAATTGCTCATGTGTAGCTGTTTTCACAGCGTATCTCGGTCAAGTTGCTAGCTATGCATCCGAATAGGAAGTTTAGGATGGGAACAGGAGGAATTCGTGCTTACCAATGGTGTGGAATTCTTACTCATGTTTAGCTGCTTTGAAACCTTCGTTCAAAGCGTACCTCTGTCAAATTGACAGCAGTGCATCTTAATAGCAATTTTAGGATGGTACCAGGAGAAATTCATGAATACCAATAATCCGCAATGAATTTCTCACATTTCGCTGTTTTCCCAAACGGATCGCTGCCAAATTGCCAGCAATGCATCGCAATAGCATTTGTAAAATGGATCTAGGAGAAAGTGTTGCCTTGCAGTGGTTTGCACTGAACGTCTCCTTTTTAGGTATTTTCACAATCGGAGCTCTTCCAAATGGCCAGCAGTGGAACCTGATTGCCTTTTTGGCGTGTTTCTAGGAGAAATTCGAGCCTACGAATGATTTCGAATGAATTGCTCAGGTATAGCTGTTTTCACAGCGTATCTCGGTCAAGTTGCTAGCTGTGCATCCGAATAGAAATTTTAGGATGGGAGCAGGAGGAATTCGTGCTTCCCAATAAACCGCAGTGTCTTTCTCATGTTTCGCTGTTTTCACATCATATAACTACCAAATTCTCGGCAGTGCATCAGAATTGCAAGAGGACGATTCCTTTAGACTTTCCTCGCTCGCAGAGATAAGGCTCGACATGGTCATGATTTGCTATTTTCAAGGAAGGAGCTCTAACAAAGGGCTTAACAGTGCAACCGAATGCTATTTTGTGGATAGTTCAAAGAGAAATTCGTACCTATCAGTGACCTGTAATGACTGGCTCATGTTTAGCAATGTTCACGAAAGGAAACTCTACCAATTGTCCAGCAGGGGATGCTATTGGCTTGTGAAAGACGATTCTCAGAGAAAACTGTGCCTAGCAATGAATTTCTCATGTATCAATTTTCACACACACAGATTAGTCTTATGGCCAGCAATGCAACCGAATAGCATTTGTAAAATGGTTCCAGGAGAAAGTGTTGCCTAGCAGTGCTTTGCACTGAACGTCTCCTTTTTAGCAATTTTCACGAAAGGAACTCTGCCAAATAGCCACCAGTGCTTTCGAATAGCAATTGGAGGCTGGTTCAAGGGGAAAGTCGTGTCTAGCACTGATGTGGGCTTAATAATTCATCATTAGCTCTTTTCAAGTGCCTAGTTTACATCTTGAATGAATACCTGATGTTTAGCTATTTTCACAAAAGGATCTCTGCCAAATGGGCAGGAGTGTAATCGAATAGCATTTTTAGGGTGGTTCCAGGAGCAATTAGTGCCTACGAAAGATTTGGACTGAATTGCTCATGTGTAGCTGTTTTCACAGCGTATCTCGGTCATGTTGTTGCTGTGCATCCGAATAGGAAGTTTAGGATGGGAACAGGAGGAATTCGTGCTTAAAATTGTGTGGAATTTTTTTCTCATGTTTAGCTGCTTTGAAACCTTCCCTCTGTCAAATTGACAGCAGTGCATCTTAATAGCAATTTTAGGATGGTACCAGGAGAAAGTCATGAATACCAATAATCCGCAATGAATTTCTCACATTTCGCTGTTTTCCCAAACGGATCTCTGCCAAATTTCCAGCAATGCATTGGAATAGCATTTGTAAGATAGAGTAACATTCCGTGAGAAGTCTGTCACTAGCCCGGTGGTGGGGCTGAGGTGGGCTAGAAGGAAAATTTGGGGGACTACGTCAGAGGTGGGCGAGCGGAGCCGGGCAATGGGCGGCAGATGGTGCCACGGGGCGGGTGGCTGCACCGCTGTGGTCTTCTCAGCGTGCGGCCGCCCTTGGACTGCTTGCAGCCCTTAGGAGCTGCCTGGCTGCGGGCCCGGGTCGGGGATCAGCAGAGCCGTTGGGGAGCCAGGTTGGGTCAGTCGGGGTTGCTTTGAGGAGACTTGGACCTTCTACCTGCCCTGAGTGGTGACCCCCCAATGTGTGGAGACATGGCCAGTGGTCTTCTCTTGACACCCCAGCCCCTTGCTCGGGCTCAGGTCTGCACCGCTGCTGGAGTAGGGCTGCCAGATCCCCGCTGGAACACCGGAAGGCTAACATAATTTTGCTTGCTCTTGAGCCCAGAATGCCTGGTTAACATATTTCCAAGTATGCTATTGCACGTTCTTTTTATCATCCCAAGTTTGTACCAATTCAGTGATCTGGTGCTCTTGCCCCCGTACAATAGTATGATGCAATGCTTGCCGTATTTGTCAATGCCCTTCTAGGTCTACTGAATTTATAATTCCTGTCCCTGTTCCTATAACTCTTTAAAAGTATATCCTATAGCTCGACAGTGACGAGGGAAGGGATGTGTTGATTGGAAGACTTTGGACCATGCTTCAAATATGACGGCGCTCTATTGTGCACATTCAGGCTATGTTAGAGTCAAATTATTCCTGTATCAGAGGGGTAGCCGTGTTAGTCTGGTTCTGTAGAAGCAGCAAAGAATCCTGTGGCACCTTATAGACTAACAGATGTTTTGCTGCATGAGCTTTCGTGGGTGAATACCCACTTCTTCGGATGCAAGCAGTGGCAATTATTCCTGGTCCAGTTTATTGAAAGGTGTAGTTTTATTTGCATCTCTATGGGAGGCTTCATCTTCAGCTAATGAGGATGAGTACTTTTATGGTTGTGGACCATTTAAAACTAGACTGTTGTATTTCCTACCAATTTAGTTCCATTCACCCGTATTAGATATTGTCTGAGTCGCTAGGGTTCCTGGTTTAAAAAGTGGAAACCCATGGTATCCATGAAGAACAGGTTGACAATGACGATTGTAATCTATGGTAGGATGGGTAGGTGTGATAAACTCCAATATACTGTCACGGTCATAGGGTGTGATGTTTAGCCAGTAAGTAACTCAAAGGACCCATGTAACACATAGTCCCCAATGTGCCTTGAATGTTCCCAGTGAATAACATTGGAAATAATCATTCTGGACTTGTGTGGGATGACCCTTGGGGTGTGTAGTAAAATGTGCAGGATCAATCATTAACTTAATTGATTGACTGAAATTAATCTGGCATGGTTGGATCTCAGGCCATACATATACCAGTATGGTATACTACTTTTCACAATAGCTCTTTAATAGTGCTATTTATTCTTCTTACCTGAAGAGAGGACTGGGGTCAGTATGGAATGTGGCATTTCTGGCTGATCTCTAGGGCTTGTAAAATTATCGTTAAAATTTGCCCCACAAATGCACTTTCATTATCTGAGTCTCAGGGGTTCCATAGCTGTACACTTCAGTGAAAAGCCTTTTACCTGCAGTTCTTGCACTATTAGCCCTAGTGGGGAATGTGTCCACCCATCCTGAAAATGAATCTATACTAACCAACAAATTCTGGAATCCTTCGTTTCTTCTCGGCAGCTTATCAATGAAAACTATGTGTATATTATGCCATGGTCCCAGGGGAACGAGCTTTTGCATAGTGCACACAATTTTGCACCAATGAACTCATTATCTTCCATACCGTCTCAGTCTGCTACTGCCTTAGCCTTCTTAGGTCCCTTCTGTCCCGTCATGCGTGAACCGAAGTGCCTCTTCAGTTAACTTCTTCCCCGACGTTTTCCCCTGGCTTTGGCTGCAATTATCACTCATATCGCTAGATGGCAGCAGCGTACCAGAAAATGAGCTCAGGCGCGTAGCTGCCTTCTAGTAGCAATTGCTCTGTTTTGCCGCTGGGTGATAGCGTCGCCTCGGCGGTTCCACACGTGGGCTGTGGGCTTTGTAACTGATTGGGGTTCCTTGCCTTCGAAGAATGGATACATTCCCATTCTCCTAGTTACGCTAGCTCCTTCCCATCTGCTCCGTCCCAATGATTTCGTTGCCAGGCAAATATCCAATCCTGTATGCCTTTCACGCAAAAATCACTGTCTGCATAGATAAAGCTTGGTCCGGGAAAGCGTCAATATCATTTTAAAACATGATATACGACATGAAGCTCTGCATGTTGCGCTGAGCCATGCTCTAAATGCCCTTTATTCACTTCCGTCCATAGGTTTATGGCAGCATATTTACTATACCGTTTCCCCTTAATTACTACTGAGCTGCCATCAGTAAACCAGATCTGTTTCTCCTGTCCTTAAGGAGGGTGCCTCTACCAGTGCAAGTTTTTGTTCTAAAGTAAACTCGGACATTCATGCTTAGTTCCTTTTTCAATTAAAGTGTGAGTCAATAAATCGGGCTTAGATATGGTTTTGGTAACGACCCCTATATTGATCGGAATGAGGGTTCATTGAGCCCACAGGTGTATTGGTGACCCTGCTTCCTATCAGTTTGTCAGAGAAGCTATAGTTGAGTGGGTTATGAGTATTTTGTATTGTGATCAGGGCTGTGCTCGTGAGCGGGTCAAGAGACTGGATTGCCCAAACAGCTGATAAACATTCAGGCTCACAAGGATCAAAATTTAACTCATCACCTTGAAGTTTTTTTACATTCATATGCTACTGGCACTAGTTTGCCTGCCTCGTTATTTTGCAAGAGAGTAGCTGCTAACGCAACCTCAGGGCTTTGACTCATCGGGGAAGTTTAACGCCCCAGTCACACACACAGCCCCCCCCCCCGCAACCCTGGGAGAACAGCTGTACCTCCAGCGTCCTGCCTCAGTCACACACACATCCCGAGCTTAGGAGAACAGCTGAGATTTGCGTGTTTTATTTTATTTTACTTGGTAATTTGCTTTATTCTGTCTGCTCCTACTTGGAACCACTTAAATCCTACTAGCTGTATTTAATAAAATCATTTTTTACTTATTAATTAATCCAGAGTATTTCGGGGGGCAAGCAGCTGTGCATATCTCTCTATCAGTGTTATAGCAGGTGAACAATTTACGTTTACCTTGTATAAGCTATAGACAGGGTAAAATGGATATATTTGGGGTTTAGAACCCATTGGGAGACTGCTGAGTGTTAAAGACAGGAACATTTCCGTAAGTTGCTTTCAGGTTAAGTCTGCAGCTTTGGGGCATGCGGTTCAGACCCTGGGTCTGTGCTGGAGCAGATGGGCATGTCTGGCTCAACAAGACAGGGTGCCGGAGTAGTCTTGGTACAACAGGTGGCAGTGCCCAGTGGTGTTTCTATGATCCACCCATCACGCCCCTCAAGGCCTGCTCAGATGGTGGGGGGAGGGAGGTGAGGAGATCAGCGAGCGACAGGGTGGGGAAGGTGGGGAGGGAGGCCCTTGAGGGAAGAGAAGGAGCAGGAGCTGTGCTTTCATAGACGAGGTGCAGCAGGGGGCAGGGAAGTTCCACTGCTCAGCATCCAGTTTTCCCAAATTAGAAAGTTAGCCACCCTATGCAGCTGGTGGCTCTGACATGAGGGGAGTGGGGGGGGCTGAGAACGGCAGCTTCTGGTCAGGCGCCGAGCTCTGGAGGCCATTGACAGCACCAGTAAAGTGTCTCCCTAACATTTCACCTTTGCGCTGGGATGGGTGGGTACAGGAAGGTTGAGGCAAATTTACGTAAGAGGCACCAGGCTGCTCCCACATCCAAAATCAGCACAGCATTCTATTGTCCTTTCCCCTTGCCTTTATCCCACAGAGATCTCCCCTAACCAGAATGCACACATCCGCTGAAGCAAGGTAGAGAGCAGGGCTAGCATGCCGTGACCAGGAACTCTTGCCCAGTGATGTGGAAGAGGTGAGGACTGAGTATCTTTGGTTACATGCCTCTGGAAAGTTGGATGTCTAGATTGCGCAGGTCCATTTCTTCCAGATCCTCTTCCTGGGGCCGAGACTCTTGCCCTGCTCCGCTCCACTGGCCTGCAAGCACAGGAAATAACCCAAGAAAGAGTCTTCGGTTCCCAAAGCTCTACTGAGGCGTGAGCTCTTGCTCTCCCTGCCTCCCGCTCCCATCTGCTCTGCATCACCCCCAGTGAATGAACAGAAATGGATTCAACACCTATGGATCAATAGGCTGGTTACACCCATTTCCGCATCACTCTAGCACCCAGTACCACAGTAGGAGTCTCTTGCACTCCTCCCACATCTCCTCTCTTGCAGGCTTTTGAGACCAAGCCTGTCGGGATGCACACCTGCCCAGATGTGACCAGATTCAGTCATATTCCTACATACAAATGGTTAACCTTGTCTAAAGACCAAAAATACTTCATACATTTCAAACAGGAATTATCCCACATGTAACTGGTGTCCAAGCGGGGCTTAAAACAGGTCTTTGCATTACAAAGGTTGTCCAAAAATTGTGTAATTGTAAACATTAGAGAGCTTGGTTATTGCTTAAAAACAAGTTCAACTTGAAATGAATTTTATAAACAATTTATTAATAATTCGGAGCATCCTTGGAAGTTTTATTACTGGGGGCATGACTAATTAACAATCAAAACAAGGGTCTTCACTTTAAAGTGTTAGTTTCCACATTATTCTGAATAATGAGGATTTTCAGCCACATATTTATATATTTACTATGAAACAAGCAATGTGTGTCCTTATTGGAGCATTTGTGAGCTTTGCTTTAGGGTTAAAGCTATTGAAAAAGAAAAGCAAACAGGGTGAGGAAGTGAAGTAGCTGCCTACTCTGTAACGCGTCCATCACATACACTTGCTGGTAAATCGCCACTGGACAAACACTCTCTTTCCCAATTTGGAAGTTAAAATTCTGTTAGAGTCCAACCGGAACAGTGAATGGAAGTTAAGATGCTCTGGTACTCGCTCTATTAGAGTCCAACCAGGAACAGTGAGCATAGAATCATAGAATCTCAGGGTTGGAAGGGACCTCAGGAGGTCATCTAGTCCAGCCCCCTGCTCAAAGCAGGACCAAACCCAACTAAATCATCCCAGCCAGGGCTTTGTCAAGCCGGACCTTAAAAACCTCTAAGGAAGGAGATTCCACCATCTCCCTAGGTAACCCATTCCAGTTCTTCACCACCCTACTAGTGAAAAAGGTTTTCCTAATGTCCAACCTAAACCTCCCCCTCTGCAACTTGAGACCATTACTCCTTGTTCTGTCATCTTCTACCACTGAGAACAGTCTAGATCCATCCTCTTTGGAACCCCCTTTGAGGTAGTTGAAAGCAGCTATCAAATCCCCCCTCATTCTTCTCTTCTGCAGACTAAACAATCCCAGTTCCCTCAGCCTCTCCTCATAAGTCATGTGCTCCAGCCCCCTAATCATTTTTGTTGCCCTCCGCTGGACTCTCTCCAATTTATCTACATCCTTCTTGTAGTGTGGGGCCCAAAACTGGACACAGTACTCCAAATGAGGCCTCACCAGTGCTGAATAGAGGGGAATGATCACATCGCTAGATCTGCTGTAAATGCACCTACTTATACAACCAAACATGCCATTAGCCTTCTTGGCAACGAGGGCACACTGTTGACTCATATTCAGCTTTTCGTCCACCGTAACCCCTAGGTCCTTTTCTGCAGAACTGCTGCCCAGCCATTCGGTCCCTAGTCTGTAGCAGTGCATGGGATTCTTCCGTCCTAAGTGCAGGATTCTGCACTTGTCCTTGTTGAACCTCATCATATTTCTTTTGGCCCAATCCTCTAATTTGTCTAGGTCCCTCTGTATCCTATCCCTACCCTCCAGCGTATCTACCACTCCTCCCAGTTTAGTGTGATATGCAAACTTGCTAAGGGTGCAGTCCACACCATCCTCCAGATCGTTAATGAAGATATTGAACAAAACCGGCCCAAGCACCAACCCTTGGGGCACTCTACTTGATACCGGCCGCCAATTAGACATGGACCCATTGATCACTACCCGTTGAGCCGGACCATCTAGCCAGTTTTCTATCCACCTTACTGTCCATTCATCCAGCCCATACTTCTTTAACTTGCTGGCAAGAATACAGTGGGAGACTGTATCAAAGGCTTTGCTAAAGTCCAGAAATAGCACATCCACTGGTTTCCCCTCATCCACAGAACCGGTTATCTCATCATAGAAGGCAATTAAGGTTAGTCAGGCATGACTTGCCCTTGGTGAATCCATGCTGACTGTTCCTGATCACTTTCCCCTCCTTTAAGTGGTTCAGAATTGATTCCTTGGGGACCTGTTCCATGATTTTTCCAGGGACTGAGGTGAGACTGTCCGGCCTGTAGTTCCCTGGATCTTCCTCCCAGAAGTAAAGTTTCCTCCCGTTCTATAACTGATGGGGTGGGGTAGCGTCAGGGACAAGGGGAATTGAGAATGAGGGGTGCCTGATGTGTTGGGGTATGGACTTCCCTACTTCAGCTCCACAGGCTGGGTCTGGTGCAGAGCATGGCATGGCAGGGAGATGATATCTCCCATAATGCCGGGGCCCTTTCACAGCAATGGTGTCACCTCCCCATGGTAGCACGGATTCCCACCTACTCCTCCTGCTTTCGCCTGACAACAGCACCACCGTTCATGGCACCACCTCATGGCAACTTCTGCTTCTGGACTCGCACTGGAAATGGGAAGTCCAGCTGGGCCTGGCAGTGGCTGACAGGAAATGGACACAGGCGCCACTGCCACTCCCATGGTGCCACAGGGCCAACCATGGCTGGTGGGAGATAGATAAATGTCTGTGTACCTCCCCAGCACTATGTCTCCTTTAGTGCTTGTGTCCCCCCCTCCCCCCGTCCTGCTTAGTCTGGGTGTTCCTTACCGGAGCACACTGTGTGTCCCAGGCATGTTCTGTCTCACCTTTGGGTCCAGCCTAACAGGGGTGTCTCTCCCCATCCTCCCACCAGTAACTTCTCCCCCAACGCACACAGGACAGGGAGCTGGCTGGTGCCTTTCTATAAAAGGACTGCTCTGTGCAACAGAAACCAGCCTAGTCCCCGCCCCGCAGGCTGGGAGCTTGCTGCTTCCTTCAACCGCATCACAAGTTACAAGAGGGGGCAGGAATAAAATCCCCACTGACTAAACAGGATGGGGTGAAGCATGTCACCAGGCCATAATATTCTGGATAACCCCTTGATGACCATTTTAGGATCATCCTCTCATGCGGCCTTCCTGGCCTCTGGCTAGCTGTGATGACTAGACGGGGATGTTGTCCCCCTTCCTCTGGCTCCCCTGGCTGGCAGAGCCTAGTGCTAGTACCTTGGCATGTCAGCTGGGGAGCAGAGCCCTTACCTCTGCTAATCAGGGGTTGGCCCCACAGCCAGTGAGGGGATGAGGTAGGGCAAGCTTGCTAGTTGCTGTGGTCCCCCAATCACGCACACCTTAAAATAGGGAAATGTCCCTCACCTACTTATAATTGCACCCTAAATAACCTCTGGGATACTTTATTTTTGTTCTCAGAAGGTGCGCATCACCATATTATCGGAGCTGACTGTCACAGAGTCCCCGAATCACGGAGTCCTCAGGTTATGTTCTGGAACTTCTCCATACAAGGCCAGTCAGGACTCTGGGGGACCCTCCGCCTTGTGAGCGCACTGTCTCCAGGGCAAGATGCTTACACAGCTTCGATCTTCCTGGATCTGAGCATCCCCTTCCACACTGTGCGCTTCCTGCAGCGAGTCCACCCGGACGGGGCCCTGCACCCCACTCGGCAGTCAGCAGTGACTCTCAGCCAGCTAGTAAAACAGAAGGTTTATTAGTTGACAGGAATGCAGCGGGTAGAATTGAACTTGTTAGCAGAGAAATCAGTGACTAGTATCAGAGGGGTAGCCGTGTTAGTCTGGTTCTGTAAAAGCAGCAAAGAATCCTGTGGCACCTTATAGACTAAGAGACGTTTTGCAGCATGAGCTTTCGTGGGTGAATACCCACTTCTTCGAAAGCTCATGCTGCAAAACGTCTGTTAGTCTATAAGGTGCCACAGGATTCTTTGCTCCAAATCAGTGACTTTCAGCCAAGTCCATCCAGAAGCTCTGGACTCCCCCTCTACCAGTCCTCCCAAGCAGACTGCCTAGCTTCCAGGAACCCGACCTCCAGCACCCCACATTGCTCCGCCTCCTTGGCTTTGTCCTGCTTGCCAGGCAAGTCACCTGGGCGTCACTTGGGTGTAGTCCCCCTCCTGGGTATCAGGTTACAAAGAGCACCATTCATAGCATATGTGCAGGCAGCTGGAGCAGCCTCACCTGCCCCAGAGGTCTCAGCCAAAGTCACAACCCTATTCCCACCACCGAGGTATTAGTGCAGCATGCAGGGAAACTGAGGCACACACAGTATTCATGCAAAACAGTAAAATTCACATAGGCTCAACAGTAAGACACACATACACCATAACAAGGGAAAATCCCCACTTTGTCACACTGACGCTTTAGATTCCTGCTGTCTCTGTCTTGGTACATCATTTCACCCCACTTCTCTATACTAGCTTATCTTTTTTTCTTTCTCTCTAGTCTGTTCCAAGTCTGGCCGGCCTTAAAAATGACTCAGCTCTGTTATACGCTGTACTCGGCACCACAGGCTGAAGCAGCGTGAGCAGCATCTCTCTGGGAATGAGAAAGCTACAGTGAGATGGTGTCCCAAGTCCATTGCATGAGTCAGGATCCAGGGGCCGAAAGCGCTAGCTGTCCTTGTGTCCTGCCTGCAGCATCTGAGACAGAAGCTTCTGTTCTTTTCCATCCCTCCTGGGTGGCTGCCATGACAGCAGTGCTAACCTTAACAAAAATGACTGTGGATCTGCTATTCCATATTTAACGGCCTTTCCCGTTCCTCCAGAAAAGCTATTGGGGGGCAGATCTGATGGAGCTATGGCACCAGCTGAGGGGTTGCCTCTTCTTGCTAGCAGGAGATTTGGAGCATGATTTTCCACACTCACACTGTTGAAGATCAGTATTAACTCAGCGGAGTTGCAGCAGTCTGAATGAGAGGAAACTTGACCCATGCAGATGAGCTGTTTCTTAATGAGACAGTGTGTGGGGGGGGGGGAGGGGGTGGAGAAAAGGGGCAACTGAAAGGCGAGATAGTAATATGTAAGCAGAACAGCAAGAGATGAGTGTCAATCTCTGTCACGGAGTGTCGGGGAGTCAAGGCCCTGCACCCCCACCATGACTCTCAGCCAGCCGGTAAAGCAGATTTATTTAGACGACAGGAACACAGTCCAAGACAGGTTTTGGAGGCACAGACAACAGGATCCTCCCCAATTAGATCCATCTTGGGTTCCCAGGAGCAACACTGCCCCCTTCGGGGGTCAGAGCCCTATCTGTGCTTCCCTCCATTCCCCAGCCAGCTCCTGAAAACCCCCTCACTCCCCATCGTCTCCACCCCCACGCCTTTGATCAGATTCCCAACCAGAGGAGTACCCTGGCCGATAACCCCTTACTGGGTTCTAACATTACATGCTCAGGCATCTTCCTCAAGGCCAGTCTCCCATCTCCCAGTGCAGACCTTTCTCCCAGGCCAACACCCCACGCAGCATTCACAGACCACAGTGAGCAGGGGCGGCTCTAGGAATGCGGCCGCCCAGAAGGGCGGTGCGCCGCAGGGGCGCGCCACCGGTCGCCGGTACCTGACTTCGGGGACCTCTTGCAGACGTGCCTGCGGAGGGTCTGGTCCGCGGCTCGGGTGGAGCTTCCACAGGCATACCTGCGGGAGGTCCACCGAGCCGGGACCAGCGGACCCTCCGCAGTCATGCCTGCGGGAGGTCCACCGGAGCCACGAGATTAGCGCACCTCCGCAGTCATGCCTGCGGGAGGTCCGCTGGTCCCGCACCTCCGGTGGACCTCCTGCAGGCATGACCGCGGAAGGTCCGCCGGAGCCGCCTGCCGCCCTGCCGGGAAAATGCGCACTGGGGTCTGGAGCCGGCCCTGACAGTAATAACAGTTCCAGTGCGTTACACTCTCATTTTCTGTCTCTGAGTGACCTTGGCACCAAGCGCCCTGCTCTTCGCTGACCTTGGCTCTTATCGTCCCAGGCTTGATGTAACCTTCCTGCTTCTTATTCTGTCAGTCACCATTTCTTTCCCCTTTCCTTTTGTCCTATTTTAAGGAGGAAATCCCTTACGCAAATAGGAGGAGGAAGCAATTGCCCTGAATGGGGAATGAAATTTACCAGGCAACCACAGAGATAGATTCTGGTCTCATTTACACTAATGTCCCAACATTGGCATCCATCGAGTTACTCCTGTTTTACACCAAACATGAGATCAGAATCAGGCCCTTTGCCTCCCCTGACACTGTTCTTCCATGATTGGCCCTGCACCTTATCTTGGGATGGGGCAAGGTGGGTCAGTCCGAGAGAAAAACCAGAGGGCCCAATTCATTACCTCACCTGCACCCATGCAAAAGGGGTGGAAATTGCTCCCAAATCAGAGTGGTAGGTTCTTTTTTCCATTTTTAAAAAGCCCTCCCATTGGCTCTTTTGATCAGAGGCCCAACTCCCTTTCTTTTACCTATGCAGGGAGGCTTTTTTAACCCTTTACAGGTAAAACAAGCAGAGTACAGCCACCAAGAGGGACTTTATAGCTAACTGGCTGGCTGGGTGTCCACAAAAGGGAGCTACGCCCGCCCCCCCATTTATCACAGCAGCCAACAGGGAAGTGGGAGGGAGGCACTCCTAGGCCTGGCCTACACTGGGGGGGAGGTCGATGTAAGATACACAAATTCAGCTAGGGGAATAGCTTGCCTGAAGTCGAAGTCTCTTATTTCGACTTACCTCCCGTCCTCGCAGCGTGGGATCGACGCGGCTCCCCTGTCGACCCCGCTACCGCCGCCGCCTGGTGGAGTTCTGGGGTTGATGGGAGCGCGTCGGGATCGATATATCGCGTCTAGATGGAAAGCGATCTATCGATCCCTGATAAACCGATCGCTACCCGTAGACATACCCTTAGAGCCGGCATGTCCCCTCTGTTTCTCCCTTGCTGCTTGGGCAGAAGCGGAAAGGGGGCAAAAGATGCCCGGCTGAAGGGTTTTGTGCTCGGCCTTGAGGATTAAGCCCGAGCCCCCGGCATAGCTGCTGGGAGATGGATTTTCGTGTTGCAGCCAGCGCACCCTTCGGACCACAAGCTGAACACACTGAGGCCAGCAGGGACAGCTCTGAAGCGGCAAAAGGGTTCCTTTGAGGGTCCAAGGAGGTAGTAGGGTCAGTACCATCCCTGCGTGGGGTCAAATCACCATCCTTTGGGTTAACAGCTGAATGCGCTGACCCAGTGTGCTCCACCACAGCCACTGACCCCTCCATAACCTCCAAACCCATGCCCTACAGCCCCCCATTCCCTGCCAGAGCGCTCAAACCCATCCCCCATAGCCGCAGATTCCCTGCCACAGCGCTCAAACCCATCCCCCACAGCCCCACATTCCCTGCTACAGCGCTCAAACCATCCCCCACAGCCCCCCATTCCCTGCCACAGCGCTCAAACCATCCCCCACAGCCCACCATTCCCTGCCACAGAGGTCAAACCGGGCCCCCAAAGCCCACCATTCCCTGCCACAGCACTCAAACCCGGCCCCCACAGCCCCCAATCCTCTGCCACAGCCCTCAATCCCATCCCCCACAGCCCTCCATTCCTGCCACAGCACTCAAACCCGGCCCCACAGCCCCCATCCTCTGCCACAGCCCGCAAACCCATCCCCCACAGCCCTCCATTCCCTGCCACAGCACTCAAACCCGACCACCATAGCCCCCATTCCTGCTGCAAAACTAAAACCGATCCCCCACAGCCCCCCATTCCGTTTCACAGACATTGAACCCATCCCCCACAGCCTCATCACAGCCACCTCATTCCCTCGCACAGCTCTCAATCCCGACCCCCATAACCACTTATTCCCTGCCACAGCCCACAAACCCATCCGCCACAGCCCCACATTCCCTGCCACATCTCTAAATCCATTCCCCAGAGCCCCCCAATCGCTTCCACCGCGCGAAAACCCCTCCCCCACAGCCTCCACTTCCCTGTCACAGCACTGAAACCCCTCCCCCACGGCCGCAATCACTGCTCCCCATTCCATGCCACAACGCTCAAACTCATCCCCCACAGCCCCCCATTCCCTGCCACAGCGCTCAAACCCATCCCCCACTGCCCCAATCACTGCCCCCCATTCCCTGCCACATCGCTCAAACCCGACCCCCACAGCCCTATCACAGCCCCCCATTCCCTTCCACAGCGCTCAAACCCATCCCCCACAGCCCCCATTCCTGCCACAACCTCAAACCCATCCCCACAACCCCATTCCTGTGACAGCGCTCAAACCCATC
Source organism: Mauremys reevesii (assembly GCF_016161935.1). Taxonomy (NCBI): domain Eukaryota; kingdom Metazoa; phylum Chordata; order Testudines; family Geoemydidae; genus Mauremys; species Mauremys reevesii. The sequence goes on from NC_052639.1 coordinate 23,019,321, forward strand.
CCACATCCCGCCATTCCTTCCACAATGCTCAAACCGATTACCCACAGACCCATAACAAGCGCATCATTCCCTGCCACAGCCCTCAAACCCATAACCCACAGCCCCCGCTTCGCGGCCACACTGGGCAACCCCCTCACCCACAGCCCCCCATACCCTGCCACAGCGCTCAAACCCGTCCCCACAGTCCCCGATTTCCTTCCACCCCGGTCAAACCCATCACCCACAGCCCCCCATACCCTGCCACAGCGCTCAAACCCATCCCGCACAGCCCCATCACAGCCGCCTCATTCCGTGCCACCGTGCTCAAACCCATCCCCCACAGCTCCATCACAACCACCTTGTTCCGTGCCGCACCACTCACGCCCATCCCCCACAGCCCCCATTCCCTGCCACAGCCCTCAAATCCATCCCCCACAGCCCCCATTCCCTACCACACCGCTCAAACCCATCCCCCACAGCTCAATCACAGCCGCCTTCTCCCTTCAACAGCGCTCAAACCCATGCCCCACAGCACACCATTTCCTGCCAAAGCCCTCAAACCTATCCCCCAGAGCCCCCCATTCCAATCCACAGTGCTCAAAAACGTCCCCAACAGCATCCCATTCCATTCCGGACCGCTCAAACCCATCCCACACATCCCCATCACAGACCCCCATTCCCTGCCAAGATGCTCAAACCCATTCCACACAGCCCCCAATTCCCTGCCACAGCCCACAAACCCATCCCCCACAGCCACCATTCCCTGCCACAGCACTCAAACCCCTCCCCCACAGCCCCCATTCCCTTCCACAGCGCTAAAACCCATCCCCACAGCCTCCCATTCCCTGCCACAGCACTCGAACCCTTCCCCCACCTCCGCCCACTCCCTGCCACAGCACTGAAACCCACCCCCACAGCCCCTCATTCCCTGCCACAGCCCTCAAACCCATCCCCCACAGCCCCATCACAGCCGCCTCGTTCCATCCCACAGCCCTCAAACCCATCCCCCACAACCCCCATTCCCTGCCACAGACCTCAAACCCATCCCCCACAGGACCTCATTCCCTGCCACAGGGCTCAAACCCATCCCGCACATCCCGCCATTCCCTTCCACAATGCTCAAACCGATTAACCACAGACCCATAACAAGCTCATCATTCCCTGCCAAAGCCCTCAAACCCATTCCCTACAGCCCCCGATTCGCTGCCACACCGGTCAAACCCATCACCCACAGCCCCCCATACCCTGCCACAGCGCTCAAACCCATCCCCCACAGTCCTCATTCCCAGCGTTCAAACCCATCCCCCACAGCCCCATCACAGTCGCCTTGATCCCTGCCACCGTCCTCAAACCCATCCCCCACAGACCCATCACAACCTCGTTCTGTGCCGCACCACTCACACCCATCCCCCACAGCCCCCATTCCCTGCCACAGCGCTCAAACCCATCCTCCACAGCCTCCCATTCCCTGCCACAGCACTCGAACCCTTCCCCCACCGCCACCCACTCCCTGCCACAGGGCAGAAACCCACCCCCACCCCCCCCCATCCCTGCCACCGCCCGCAAACCCATCCCCTAGTGCCTCCTCACAGCCTCCTCTTTCCTTCCCCCAGCGCTCAAACCCATCCTCACCTGCCTCCCATTCCCTTCCTCCGCCCTCAAACCCGAACCCCACAACCCCATCATAGCCGCCTCGTTCCCTGCTACAGTGCTCAAACCCATCCACCACAGCCCCCCATTTCGTGCCAGAGCTCTCAAACCCAACCCCCACAGCCCCCCATTCTCTACGACAGTCCATAAACCGATCCCCCACAGCCACATAACCCCATCATAGCCGCCTCATTCTCTGCCACAGCGCTAAAACCCATCTCAACAGCCCCCATTCCCTGCGTCAGCGCTTAAACCCCCCCCCCAGCCCCCGTTCCCGGCCAGAGCGCGGAAACCCGACCCCCACAGCCCCCTCACAGCCCCCTCGTTCCCTGCCACAGCTCTCAAACCCCCCACTCCCAGCCCCCCACTCCCTGCCCCAGCACTCAAACCCATCCCCCACAGCCCCCATTCCCTGCCACAGAGCTCAAAGCCATCCACCACAGCCCCTTCACAGCCGCCTCGTTCCCTACCACAACGCTTAAGCCCATCCCCCACAGCCCCCATTCCCTTTCACAGACCTCAAACCCATCCCCCACAGTCCCACATTCCCTGCCACAGCACTCAAACCCATCCCCCACAGCCCCACATTCACTGCCAAGTGCTCAAACCCATTTCCCACAGCCCCCGGTTTCCTGCCAGAGTGCTGAAACCCATCCCACACAGCCCCATCACAGCCGCCTCGTTCCCTGCCACATCTTTCAAACCCCATCCCCGCAGCCCCATCACAGCTGCCTCATTACCTCACACAGCCCTCAAACCCATCCCGCCCAGCCCCCTATTCCCTGCCACTGTTCTCAAACCCATCCCCCACAGCCCCATCACAGCCACCTCGTTCCCTACCACAGCGCTCAAACCCATCCCCCACTGCCCCCATTCCCTTCCTCAGCCCTGAAACCCGAACTCCACAACCCAATCACAGCCACCTCGTTCCCTACCACAGCGCTCAAACCCATCCCCCACGGCCCCCATTCCCTGCCAGAGCTCTCAAACCCATCCCCCACAGACCCCCATTCCCTGCCCCAGCACTCAAACCCGACCCCACAGCCCCACCACAGACCCCATGCCCTACCACAGAGCTCAATACCCATCCCCCTCAGCCCCACCACAGCCGCCTCGTTCCCTGCCACAGCGCTCAAACCCATCCCCCATAGCCCCAGCACAGCCGCCTTGTTCCCTGCCACAGTGCTCAAACCCATCCCCCACAGCGCCCATTCCCAGCCGCCGCCCGCAAACCCATCCCCCACAGGCCCCCCTGCCCAGCCACACCACACAAACCCATCCAGCACAACCTCCCCTACCCGGCCACAGCGCTCAAACCCATCCGCCACAGCCCCACATTCCCTGCCACAGCACTCAAACCCAACCCCACAACCCCAGCACAGACCCCCGTGCCCTACCACAGCGCTCAATACCCATCCCCCTCAGCCCCACCACAGCCCCCTGTGCCCTGACACAGAGCTCAAACCCATCCCCCACAACCTCCCATTCCCTGCCACAGCGCTCAAACCCATCCCCCATAGCCCCATCACAGCCGCCTTGTTCCCTGCCACAGCGCTCAAACCCCACCCCCACAGCTCCCATTCCCTGCCGCAGCCCTCAAACCCATCCACCACTGCCCCATTCCTGCCACACCACTCAAACCCATCCTGCACAACCTCCCATTCCCTGCCACAGCGCTGAAACCCATCCCCCACAGGCCCCCGTTCCCTGCCATAGTTCTCAAACCCGCGTACCTTGCTGGGGCCCTTGATGACTTATACAATTCTCTGCAGAGGTGTAGCAGTGCGGCTGACTGGGTTCAGTACAGCCCAAAAGACCCACAAGTGGGAGGAGGTGGTGAATCCCTCCACAGGTGTAATAAGCGGTAGATTATAGAATCCTCAAACCCTCACTCCCTGGCTTGAGGACACAGTTCAGGGAGTAGAGGGTCCCCAAAACAAATTCCCTGACTAACCAACTAAAGACAAGGCACTCACGAACTCCTCAAATGATCTTCAGGGTTGAGGATGACGCTGGACGATTCCAGGGGCTGCTGTCCGCTGGCAGGGATCCTCCTCAGGCAGGAATCAGCCTTGGACTAGCAGTGCTGACCATGTGGGGACTGGTCTCACCAGGGGAGCTGGAGGTGAACCCAGCCTGGCTGGGGAAATTTCTCAGCAAATGTAATAATTGGGAATCATCCGTGGGGAAGGAAAACCCAGCTGAGGGATCTGCGGTCAGGTCCCTAGAGGCCAGTTCTCAGGGGGAACCCTGCTTGCAGGCCTGGGACTCACCAGCCCCCCTCACAGTCAGTTCGGCCCTTGCCCTGGCTGGCTCCAGCCTCTCCTCAAAAATGGCTTCTCCCCTCTCTTCCACTCCCTGGGAGGGGCATCTCCACTCCCTATTGGTTGCTGGGCAGACTCTATTTCCTACTGGTTCCCTGAACCGACGCGAGGCGAACAGGCAGTCAGCTGAAGTAGTAGGAGCCAGTTAGGCCCTTAAGCTGCTGCTATCTTCCCTCACTCAGCCCCTTGCCACCAGCCTGCTTATTCGCCCCCTTCAACTGAGTGTTGAGAGCTGGTACAGAACAGCAGTCATGAGTGAAAGAAGAAAACGTCCCTATTGGGCAGCATTTAGAAAAAGAAAGAAAGCAAAGGACATTTTTCCATCTAAGCAGGCAGGAGCTCTCCTGAGATACGTAGACACAAATTTTCAGGGTGAGCCTTCCAGCCCCAGTGAGGCTGTGAGTCTGGCCAGAAAACTGGCATGTCATGAGAAGGCAGCAAATCACCAGTGAGCATTCCATAGCTGGAAAGAACTTGCGATGAGACAGATGGCTGGTCTGCACCATGGACCAATGGACTCGCAGGGTCCCCACCAGGTGGTTTAGTACCGGAAGGGGGATTTGTTTCAGTCATCGCAGTAATCATGGGACCCTTGTGGCCATTGTGCTCTGGGAGTGGGTGCCTGTTAATGGTGGCGTCTAATACCGAGAACCCCCCACCCCCACCCACTGAAGTCAGGTCCAGCTGCTGACATCCTACAAGCTTTGTGTCCTTTCCCTGTGGTTCCTGCTTCAGCTCCTACCCTCATGTTGGGCTCTGTCCCTCCACATGCCTCAATAGCTCCATTCCTGTCCCCTCACTAGCTAGCTGCCCCGTCAGGGCTGATTTCCCTGGACTGGGGGACAGAGCTGAGCTCTGAGATAAAGCAGCCAATTTCCCTGGCACTTTCACATTCACCTCCCTAATTCAGAGAGAGGGGCAGAGAAAGAGTCATCATCTAAGGTGGGGTGGGTCTCAGAGGAGGGGGCTTCTTTCTGTAGGGTCCCATTGCCCAGCTGAGGGAGTCTCAAAGGAGGGGGGGCTTGTTTCTATTGGGGTTCCTCTGCCCCGCTACAGTGGGTCTAAATAGAGAGGCCTTAGTTCTAGAGGCGTCCCAATGGCCAGCGGGAGCTAGTCTCCGAGAGGCTCGTTTCCATGGGGTCCCATTGCCCAGCTGGGTTTCTTACCGTTCTTCTGCAGGAAGAGCCTGTGCAGCCCATAGATCTCGCCCCTGGCTGAGCACTCGCTGCCTAGCTACTCCAGAATAACAAGGGCCCTGAGGCCAGGCACAAATCTGCCAGCCACTGCCCTATGGAATGCAGTCCCTTACGGACCCAGGGGGGACCAATTAGCCAAGGGATGAGGAACTTGACTCAAGCCCTGACACTGCAGGATGCTGGGGTCAAAGGTCACTTACCTCCAATCCAGGCAGGGAGGTGGCAAATTCGAGCAGGGCAGCACTGCTCTGTATGGCCCTGGCTCTCTCCTGGGTTTTTTTGGAGAGGAACCTGAAATGGATGTGCTGTGGGAAAAGGAGGCAGGGGAGGGTCAGCGGGCAGGCGTACGTGCTCTACAAACGAGCCTCTTCCCCTCTCCATGGGGCTGAGACTTTGTGCTCAGGGTGGAAGAATAGCTGATTGGAAAAGGGGACTCATGACACTGCCCACGTCTTGCTGGGCACAAGCTCATTGTCTCTCCAGGCTGGGACAATGGTCAGTCTTGGGGCTGGTCATTGATCTGAAACGCCTGATCAATGAACAGCATGTCAGGATCAAGGCACATGCCCTTGACACACACACCCCAGACCCCAGGTGTAAAGGACTTGGTAGCATGGATGGAACAGACGTGAGGACAAAAGCTCTGGCCCAGGGGAGCTGAAGGGAGAATGTTGATGGATTCCCCTCTCTGCTTCCTGCCACCAGCGCTCCTCCGACTTCCCCAAGGCAGGTGACTTTGTGCTGCAGCTGGGTCTCTATGTATCTCACCCAGCCAATAACATCAGCCGGCAAGCCAGGGGCGAGATCTATGGGATGCACAGGCTCTTCATGCAGAAGAGGGGTGTAACCCCCAAGCAGATTACCTAGAGTCCTGGAGCTCTGTCTGCTGGCAGCTCAGGGAGTAGGAGCCAAGGCAAACTCAGAGTCTGCCCAGCAACCAATAGGGAGTGGAGATGCCCCTCCCAGGGAGTGGAAGAGAGGGGAGAAGCCATTTTTGAGGAGAGGCTGGAGCCAGCCAGGGCAAGGGCCGAACTGGCTGTGAGGGGGGCTGGTGAGTCCCAGGCCTGCAAGCAGGGTTCCCCCTGAGAACTGGCCTCTAGGGACCTGACCGCAGATCCCTCAGCTGGGTTTTCCTTCCCCACGGATGATTCCCAATTGTTACATTTGCTGAGAAATTTTGTTGCCTAAAGCTATAGCTGTTGTTAAATGTACTGCTCATAAGACCCCTCATGATGAAGTTACCCGTGGAAATGCTCTGGCTGACTCTGCAGCTAAGGCAGCGGCTCTTTCTGCACCTGAGGCTGCACATTCCTGTGTACTGATACAGCAGCCTTCACTGGCCTCCCTTGAGGATCTGGCAAAGATCCAGGAGGCAGCATCAAGAACTGAGAAGCACTCTTGGAGTGCTGCTGGCTGCATTTTACATTTTGATCGTCTTTGGCGTGCCCCGGATGGTCGCCTGGTGGCACCGAAGATGTTATTGCCCTATCTTGCTCGCATATACCATGGAATGGCACACGTGAGCAAAGGGGGGATGGTTGCTGCAGTTGCCCGAGATTGGTTTGCACCCATTTTCCCTTCTGTTGCCCATTCCTACTGTCAACACTGTGTGTTTTGTCAACAACACAACATTGGTAAAGCTGTTAAAGCTAAGCAGGCAGCCCACCCTCCTCCTTGGGGACCTTTTGTAAATATTCAGATTGATTTTATTCAAATGTCTAAATGTTGTGGTTATGAATATGTATTGGTTTTAGTTGATGTATTTACCAATTGGGTTGAAGCTTTTCCCTGCAGGAAGGCAGATGCCAGGACTGTTGTGAAACTTCTGCTTAAGGATTTTGTGCCACGTTTTGCATCCCTGTGAGTATCAACAGTGATCGTGGAACTCACTTTACTGGACAGATTGTAAAGGAGTTATGTACAGTTTTGCAGATCCAACACAACCTTCACTGCCCTCATCACCCACAATCTGCTGGGACAGTGGAACGCCAGAACGGGATTTTAAAATAAACTGGCCAAGATTTGTGCTGAAACAAACTTAAAGTGGCCAGATGCCCTTCCCTTGGCATTGATGAGTATGAGAGCCATTCCCAATCGAAAGACTGGACTCAGCCCTCATGAGATTTTGACAGGACGCCCAATGCGACTACCAACTGCACCCCCACTGACCTTAGCTCAGATGGACATTCATTTAATGGATGACATAATGCTTAAGTATTGTCAGGCACTAATGAAATGTGTTAAGTCTTTTTATACACAGGTGAAGGAAGCCTTACCGAAGGATCCTGTGCAACCTTGCCACTCGTTGGAACCGGGAGACTGGGTCTACATAAAGGTCCATCAACGAAAGACTGCCCTGGCTCCACGCTGGAAAGGCCCTTTCCAAGTCCTGTTGACTACCAACACTGCTGTGAAGTGTCAAGGACTACCTGCCTGGACCCATGCATCGCACTGCAAAAAGACCCCCTCCACCTCGGGAGGACACTCCTACTGATGATCAACATACTCCTTCTTCTAGCCCTGCTGTGCCTGTTGGACAGCGGAAGAAGAGGACAAGGTGACGTGCTCAAAACCTCTCCCTTATCCTCTGACAGATCTACTGTGCCTTTGGATTTTTCTAACGGAATTACAACATTACAACCCTCTTCCCCTTATCGTGCTAGACCACAATTGCTTTTGGGGGAGAAAAGAAGATACATTCGTTCTGCAAACACCTCCAGAGTCCAGGGATTCCTGACTAAAAGAGACATTATGAACTGGCCCTGGTGGAAGAAACTCAGCATCATTTATTGGCAAGGAGGGAACTGTGGGGAGCGTGCTTGGGCATGTGGGGTTGAATGGTGGCTTGGATTTCTTCCAGGGGCAGGGCTCTGTGCTTATGGACAAGTACCCTGGGGATGTACTGCCCTCCCTAATTGGCTTTCAGATGATGACTACCGAAAGCGCCTTGCTACCACGAAGGTTACCCCCACTAGCCCCTCAACCCTGACCATCACTTCTGTAATTTATCCAGATGTAAACAAAATTGTATATTCTAATGAAATTCATTGGCCCAGACCTTCCCATCTTAGTGATTTATTAGAATATTGCTCAGAAGGCCTATTTTTTAAAGTTCAACAGCATTCATATGAAAGAACCATTGAGTGGAAAACAAATGGATCAGTGGCAATAGAGATCCATAATATTACTGCAAATCAGCCCCTAGAATTTAAATATGAAATTGATGGATTTCATAGTGAAGTAGATATGATGGTTATTCCTGGAATTTGTGCTATGTTCCCTGAAAGAGGCCCTTATTGTTATTTGGTTACCCAATTAGTGAATAATCAAACGACTACCCAAAGAGTTTGTTCTGCTACTGGAAATTTTACTTGTATTGAGACCATTCCAGTGACTGATAATGTGACCTGTACTTTATTGCAATACACTCCCTCTTATGCTATTGATATTAATGCCTCTCAGAAATCTATGAAGGTCTACAACCAACAGATATGGTATAGACCTACGCTGAGGGGAAATGTGCCAGAATATCGGTGGACTGTACTTAACGCTACACTAGGGACTGTGAAATTTACATTGCCTTTATCTAGTTTTCAGATTACCTCTACATATCCAAATTGTTCACAAGGGGCTGCCATTAGATTAGCACAACAGAGGGCCTGGGTTATTTCCTCTAGAAAGAAGAGGGATCTAGCCGGATCCTTGTGGGATGAGGCCAATTCTGCAGCTGCTGTTTGGAATATTTTTAAGACCCAGGAACATGATGAGAAATTGGGCCAATTAGAAAAGGCCACCGGCCTGATTTCTGGGGCACAGCTAACACAAGTGCAAACTGGGGTGGGTGAGTTACATGTCATTTCCGCCCTTAGTTCTATGACCCAGAATTTATTGAGAGAGATGGTACTGAATATCACTGAGGCTGCGAAGGCATTGCAGTGGGATCTAGCATGTTCGGAAATTCAGGATTTCCTGAATGACCAGCTGATGGCCATTCGGAATGATCTAGTGCACCAAGCTTGGCCCACTGCCCTTACAGACACGTCAGGAGTACCATCTGATCTGTGGCCATGGAGACATACTTGGAGACTTTCTGGATGGAAGTGTGGACGTTCACAGTGCTCCTTCCAAGCATATGGACCGGTTAAGGGGGTGTGGGCTCCCACATACCGAATCCTGCCGGGTCCATGGGGAGGATGCATGTGGGATTGGGTGGTTCCCCGAGATATCTGGGAAGTGAGGCCACCTGATTCTCCTAATCGATTTTTAGTTAGTGCTCCTGGGCTTACAGCTGATATTTGGATGGGGTTAGGGAATTTATGGACATTTTGGCCGTTGGAACCACCACAGCTTCAGTGTATACGGAAACGAGCCAGGGGAAGTTGTCACTGTTTATGACCATATTTGCTGGGAGGGTAGTGGTCAAGGAACTACCCTTACAGGACACCCACTTTTTCAGGCTAATGATAGCTGTGTGTACGTTAATACCACCACGTTACAAGATATACATATTAATCTTACCACTGCTGCAGGCAATCATATCATTTACTGGCCTGCAGATAGAATGTTACATGTAGCTCTTAGATTTCAGGTATATTTTAATTGGACTAGGATAGTACCAGATCGGTTTCAGAATTTGCTTTCATTGTTGCCAGAGGTTCTCAAAATCTCTGAGTTGCAAGGACAAATTCACATGCTTCAGAATATATATCATGCTGAACAGAATGCCTTTCATACAGCTTATAGAGTGTCTACTTTATGTACTAAGTTTGATATATTGTGCTTTGTTACCAAAACTGTACGACAACCCCATTATTTTATTCCTATGGGGATGTTATTGTTTGTAGTGTTGTTAGTTGGTGTGGGATTATGTTGTTGTTGTTGTTGTTGTAATAGACGTAATGATGGTAATAATACTTTTCATGTTCATACTAATCATGCATTGTCATTACATCCCATGAAAACCCCTAAAGTTGCCATGTCTCCTGTAGACTCTGAGATCCATGATTTGATGCAAATTGAGATTTGAGGTATTTGTTGTACTAGAAGTACAAAAGGGGGGAGTGTGGAGGCCAAGAATTAATTAATATAGGTTTGAAGGGATCTTAATGTATGTTAGAAGTTAATGTGACCCTGCATGCTGTGAGGTATGTGGTACAGAGAGAATTGTGTGAAAAGTCATTACGACCTTGTGAATTGCAGTCTTGTTTTCTCTTCTAGTATTGCAGACAAATAAGATAGCGAATAGGCTTATGTATAAACAAATGAAAATGTTTATCTTCAATGTCTCCAAGTGCTAACCATTGTCTGCTAGAAAGGTATAAAGATTGTTATGAATTGTTTACTAATTGAGAGAGATCCGTCCGGGAAAAGGGGCAACCCAGTTCCTGACACTCTCTCCCTCTTGTGATCACTAGAGAATTAATAAAGTATTTTGATTTTGCTGCACCTAAACAAAAAGAAAGAACTGAGTTTTTCTTCGACAGTGACATGCTTCACCCCATCCTGTTTAGTCAGTGGGGATTTTATTCCTGCCCCCTCTTGTAACTTGTGATGCGGTTGAAGGAAGCAGCAAGCTCCCAGCCTGCGGGGCGGGGACTAGGCTGGTTTCTGTTGCACAGAGCAGTCCTTTTATAGAAGGGCACCAGCCAGCTCCCTGTCCTGTGTGCGTTGGGGGAGAAGTTACTGGTGGGAGGATGGGGAGAGACATCCCTGTTAGGCTGGACCCAAAGGTGAGACAGAACATGCCTGGGACACACAGTGTGCTCCGGTAAGGAACACCCAGACTAAGCAGGACGGGGGGAGGGGGGAACACAAGCACTAAAGGAGACATAGTGCTGGGGAGGTACACAGACATTTATCTATCTCCCACCAGCCATGGTGGGTCCTGTGGCACCATGGGAGTGGCAGTGGCGCCTGTGTCCATTTCCTGTCAGCCACTGCCAGGCCCAGCTGGACTTCCCATTTCCGGTGCGAGTCCAGAAGCAGAAGTTGCCATGAGGTGGTGCTGTGAAGGGTGGTGCTGTTGGCAGGCGAAAGCAGGAGGAGTAGGTGGGAACCCGTGTTACCATGGGAGGTGAAACCCTTGCTGTGAAAGGGCCCCGGCATTATGGGAGATGTCATCTCCCTGCCATGCCATGCTCTGCACCGGACCCAGCCTGTGGAGCTGAAGTAGGGAACTCCATACCCCAACACATCAGGCACCCCTCATTCTCAATTCCCCTTGTCCCTGCCGCCACCCCACCCCATCAGTTATAGAACGGGAGGAAACTTTACTTCTGGGAGGAAGATCCAGGGAACTACAGGCCAGACAGTCTCACCTCAGTCCCTGGAAAAATCATGGAACAGGTCCTCAAGGAATCAATTCTGAACCACTTAAAGGAGGGGAAAGTGATCAGGAACAGTCAGCATGGATTCACCAAGGGCAAGTCATGCCTGACTAACCTTAATTGCCTTCTATGATGAGATAACCGGTTCTGTGGATGAGGGGAAACCAGTGGATGTGCTATTTCTGGACTTTAGCAAAGCCTTTGATACAGTCTCCCACTGTATTCTTGCCAGCAAGTTAAAGAAGTATGGGCTGGATGAATGGACAGTAAGGTGGATAGAAAACTGGCTAGATGGTCGGGCTCAACGGGTAGTGATCAATGGGTCCATGTCTAGTTGGCGGCTGGTATCAAGTGGAGTGCCCCAAGGGTCGGTGCTGGGGCCGGTTTTGTTCACTATCTTCATTAACGATCTGGAGGATGGTGTGGACTGCACCCTTAGCAAGTTTGCAGATGACACTAAACTGGGAGGAGGGTAGATACGCTGGAGGGTAGGGATAGGATACAGAGGGACCTAGACAAATTAGAGGATTGGGCCAAAAGAAATATGATGAGGTTCAACAAGGACAAGTGCAGAGTCCTGCACTTAGGACGGAAGAATCCCATGCACTGCTACAGCCTAGGGACCGAATGGCTGGGCAGCAGTTCTGCAGAAAAGGACCTAGGGGTTACAGTGGACGAAAAGCTGAATATGAGTCAACAGTGTGCCCTCGTTGCCAAGAAGGCTAATGGCATGTTGGGTTGTATAAGTAGGGGCATTTCCAGCAGATCGAGGGATGTGATCATTCCCCTCTATTCAGCACTGGTGAGGCCTCATTTGGAGTACTGTGTCCAGTTTTGGGCCCCACACTACAAGAAGGATGTGGATAAATTGGAGAGAGTCCAGCGGAGGGCAACAAAAATGATTAGGGGGCTGGAGCACATGACTTATGAGGAGAGGCTGAGGGAACTGGGATTGTTTAGCCTGCAGAAGAGAAGAATGAGGGGGGATTTGATAGCTGCTTTCAACTACCTCAAAGGGGGTTCCAAAGAGGATGGATCTAGACTGTTCTCAGTGGTAGAAGATGACAGAACAAGGAGTAATGGTCTCAAGTTGCAGAGGGGGAGGTTTAGGTTGGACATTAGGAAAACCTTTTTCACTAGTAGGGTGGTGAAGAACTGGAATGGGTTACCTAGGGAGGTGGTGGAATCTCCTTCCTTAGAGGTTTTTAATGTCAGGCTTGACAAAGCCCTGGCTGGGATGATTTAGTTGGGTTTGGTCCTGCTTTGAGCAGGGGGCTGGACTAGATGACCTCCTGAGGTCCCTTCCAACCCTGAGATTCTATGATTCTATGCTCACTGTTCCTGGTTGGACTCTAATAGAACGAGTACCAGAGCATCTTAACTTCCAGTCACTGTTCCGGTTGGACTCTAACAGAATCGTAATTTCCAAATTGGGAAAGAGAGTGTTTTTCCAGTGGCGATTTACCAGCAAGTGTATGTGATGGACGCGTTACAGAGTAGGCAGCTACTTCACTGCCTCACCCTGTTTGCTTTTCTTTTTCAATAGCTTTAACCCTAAAGCAAAGCTCACAAATGCTCCAATACGGACACACATTGCTTGTTTCATAGTAAATATATAAATATGTGGCTGAAAATCCTCATTATTCAGAATAATGTGGAAACTAACACTTTAAAGTGAAGACCCTAGGTGTGATTGTTAATTAGTCGTGCCCCGAGTAATAAAACTTCCAAGGATGCTCCAAATTATTAATAAATTGTTTATAAAATTCATTTCAAGTTGAACTTGTTTTTAAGCAATAACCAAGCTCTCTAATGTTTACAATTACACAATTTTTGGACAACCTTTTTAATGCAAAGACCTGTTTTAAGCCCTGCTTGGACACCAGTTACATGTGGGATAATTACTGTTTGAAATGTATGAAGTATTTTTGGTCTTTAGACAAGGTTAACCATTTGTATGTAGGAATATGACTGAATCTGGTCACATCTGGGCAGGTGTGCATCCCAACAGGCTTGGTCTCAAAAGCCTGCAAGAGAGGAGATGTGGGAGGAGTGCAAGAGACTCCTACTGTGGTACTGGGTGCTAGAGTGATGCGGAAATGGGTGTAACCAGCCTATTGATCCATAGGTGTTGAATCCATTTCTGTTCATTCACTGGGGGTGATGCAGAGCAGATGCGAGCGGGAGGCAGGGAGAGCAAGAGCTCACGCCTCAGTAGAGCTTTGGGAACCAAAGACTCTTTCTTGGGTTATTTCCTGTGCTTGCAGAAGACTCCTCAGGCCAGTGGAGCGGAGCAGGGCAAGAGTCTCAGCCCCAGGAACAGGATCTGGAAGAAATGGACCTGCGCAATCTAGACATCCAACTTTCCAGAGGCATGTAACCAAAGATACTCAGTCCTCACCTCTTGCACCTCACTGGGCAAGAGTTCCTGGTCACGGCATGCTAGCCCTGCTCTCTACCTTGCTTCAGCGGATGTGTGCATTCTGGTTAGGGGAGATCTCTGTGGGATAAAGGCAAGGGGAAAGGACAATAGAATGTGATCATTTTGGATGTGGGAGCAGCCTGGTGCCTCTTACATATAGCCATGACTGCCTTGGGGACTAGCAATCACCGGAGCCAACTACCTTTACATTCCCTGCCACTCGCTTGATGTTCTTGGGTTGTGTTTCCTGCAAGGGAGACCTGGTGGAGAATCACTTCAGCTCTGTCCTGAGACTGAGCGGTAGGACAGCCTGGCTTTGAGACATATGTCAGGCAAGATCAGCTGGGAGCTGAGGACTGTTACTCTCTCTGAGATGAGTGGCAGCGTTAGAGGGGGACTTGAAAGGGCTATAGCCACCCCTAAATTTGCCTCGACCTTCCTGTATCCACCCATCCCAGCGCAAAGGTAAAATGTTAGGGAGACACTTTACTGGTGCTGTCAATGGCCTCCAGAGCTCGGCGCCTGACCAGAAGCTGCCGTTCTCAGCCCCCCCCACTCCTTTCATGTCAGAGCCACCAGCTGCATAGGGTGGCTAACTTTCTAATTTGGGAAAACTGGATGCTGAGCAGTGGAACTTCCCTGCCCCCTGCTGCACCTCTTCTATGAAAGCACAGCTTTTGCTCCTTCTCTTCCCTCAAGGGCCTCCCTGCCCACCTTCCCCACCCTGTCGCTCGCTGATCTCCTCACCTCCCTCCCCCCACCAGCTGAGCAGGCCTTGAGGGGCGTGATGGCTTGGCTCACAGAAACACCACTGGGCACTGCCACCTGTTGTACCAAGACTACTCCGGCACCCTGTCTTGTTGACCCAGACATACCCATCTGCTCCAGCACAGACCCAGGGTCTGAACCGCATGCCCCAAAGCTGCAGACTTAAACTGAAAGCAACTTACGTAAATGTTCCTGTCTTTAACACTCAGAAGTCTCCCAATGGGTTCTAAACCCCAAATATATCCATTTTACCCTGTCTATAGCTTAAACAGGGTAAACATAAATTGTTCACCTGCTATAACACTGATAGAGAGATATGCACAGCTGCTTGCCCCCTCGACATACTCTGGGTTAATTAATAAGTAAAAAGTGATTTTATTAAATACAGCTAGTAGGATTTAAGTGGTTCCAAGTAGGTGCAGACAGAACAAAGCAAATTACCAAGTAAAATAAAATAAATCACGCAAATCTCAGCTGTTCTCCTAAGCTCGGGATGTGTGTGTGTGACTGGAGGTACAGCTGTTCTCCCAGGGTTGGGTGGGGGCTGTGTGTGTGACTGGGGCGTTAAACTTCCCCGATGAGTCAAAGCCCTGAGGTTGCCTTAGCAGCTACTCTCTTGCAAAATAACGAGGCAGGCAAACTAGTGCCAGTAGCATATGAATGTAAAAAAACTTCAAGGTGCTGAGTTAAATTTTGATCCTTGTGAGCCTGAATGTTTATCAGCTGTTTGGGCAATCCAGTCTTTTGACCCGCTCACGAGCACAGCCCTGATCACAATTCAAAGTACTCATACCCCACTCAACTATAGCTTCTCTGACAAACTGATAGGAAGCAGGGTCACCAATACACCTGTGGGCTCAATGAACCCTCATTCCGATCACTATAGCGGTCGTTACCAAAACCGTATCGAAGCCCGATTCACACTTTAATTGAAAAAGGAACTAAGCCCGACTCACACTTTAATTGAAAAAGGAACTAAGCATGAATGTCCGAGGTTACTTTAGAACAAAAACTTGCACTGGTAGAGGCACCCTCCTTAAGGACAGGAGAAACAGATCTGGTTTACTGATGGCAGCTCAGTAATAATTAAGGGGAAACGGTATAGTAAATATGCTGCCATAAACCTATGGAAGGAAGTGAATCAAGGTCATTTGGAGCATGGCTCAGCGCAACATGCAGAGCTTCATGTCATATATCATGTTTTAAAATGTTATTGACGCTTTCCCGGACCAAGCTATATCTATGCAGACAGTGATTTTTGCGTGATAGGCAAAATTTGATTGGATATTTGACTGGCAACGAAATCATTGGGACGGAGCAGATGGGAAGGAGCTAGCATACCTAGGAGAATGGGAATGTATCCATTCTTCGAAGGCAAGGAAACCCAATCAGTTACAAAGCCCACAGCAGGGACAGAAGTGTGGAACCGCCGAGGCGACGCTATCACCCAGCGGCAAAACAGAGCAATTGCTACTAGAAGCCAGCTATGCGCTTGAGCTCATTTCTTGTACGCTGCTGCCATCTAGCGATGTGAGTGATAATTGCAGCCAAAGCCAGGGGAAAACGGCGGGGAAGAAGCTGATTGAAGCGGCACATCGGTTCACGCATAACGGGACAGAAGGGACCTAAGAAGGCTAAGGCAGTAGCAGACTGAGACGGTATGGAAGATGATGAGTACATTGGTGCAAAATTGTGTGCATTATCCAAAAGCTCGTTCCCCGCACTGGCAACCAATGAGGCACCTGGGACCATGGCATAATATACAGATACTTTTCATTGATAAGCTGCCGAGAAGAAACGAAGGATTCCAGTAGTTGTTGGTTAGTATAGATTCATTTTCAGGATGGGTGGACGCATTCCCCACTAGGGCTAATAGTGCAAGAACTGCAGCTAAAAGGCTTTTCACTGAAGTGTACAGCTATGGAACCCCTGAGCCTCAGATAATGAAAGTGCATTTGTGGGGCAAATTTTAACGATAATGTTACAAGCCCTAGAGATCAGCCAGAAATGCCACATTCAATACTGACCCCAGTCCTCTCTTCAGGTAAGAAGAATAAAGAGCACTATTAAAGAGGTATTGTGAAAAGTAGTATACCATACTGGTATATGTATGGCCTGAGATCCAACCATGCCAGATTAATTTCTGTCAATCAATTAAGTTATTGATCCTGCACATTTTACTATACACGCCAAGAATCATCGCACACAAGTCCAGAATGATTATTTCCAATCTATGTGTTACATGGGTCCTTTGAGTTACTTACTGGCTAAACATCACACCCTATGACCGTGACGGTATATTGGAGTTTAGCACACCTACCCAGCCTACCATAGATTACAATCGTCATTGTCTACCTGTTCTTCCTGGATACCATGGGTTTCCACCTTTTAAACCAGGAACCCTAGTGACTCAGACAATATCAATACGGGTGAATGGAACTAAATTGGTAGGAAATACAACAGTCTAGTTTTAAATGGTCCACAACCATAAATGTAACTCATCCTCATTAGCTGAAGATGAAGCCTCCCATAGTGATGCAAGTAAAACTACACCTTTCAATAAACTGGACCAGGAATAAATTTCCAATAGCGTACTTGGAAATATGTTAACCAGGCATTCTGGGCTCAAGAGCAAGCAAAATTACGTTAGCCTTCCGGTGTTCCAGCGGGAATCTGGCTGCCCTACTCCAGCAGCGGTGCAGACCTGAGCCCGAGCAAGGGGCTGGGGTGCCAAGAGAAGACCACTGGCCATGTCTCCACACATTGGGGGGTCACCACTCAGGGCAGGTAGAAGGCCCAAGTCTCCTCACAGCAACCCCGACTGACCCACCCTGGCTCCCCAACGGCTCTGCTGATCCCCGAGCCGGGCCCGCGGCCAGGCAGCTCCTAAGGGCTGCAAGGGCGGCCGCACGCTGAGGAGACCACAGCGCTGCAGCCACCCGCCCCGTGGCACCAGCTGCCGCCCACTGCCCGGCTCCGCTCGCCCACCTCTGACGTAGTCCCCCAAATTTTCCATCTAGCCCACCTCAGCCCCACCACCGGGTTAGTGACAGACGTCTCACGGAATGTTACTCTAACAGTCGTTAGAATTAGCTGCTGCTGGTTTGGTAGAGATCAGGTGTGATAAAATTACCAAATAGCAATCCATTCCTCGTCAGCGCCAGAGACTAATTACTCATGGAGTCTTCGTGTAAAAGCCATGAGAAATCTCTCCTGGTGGTTTGGTAGCGAGCGCTGTGTGAAAATGACCAAAATGAGAAACGCGACGATGAGTGCTGTGGCCGACTTATTGGAGCCTTACTCCGTCAGCCTTCGAAATTCATTCCTGATCAAGGCTGGAGACAAATTTCTGACGGTATGATCGTCCGAAAGAATTTCAGATTCCTTCGTGGTGACTCTCGGCAGGAAATAAGTCAAAGAGCGAATTTTGAAATCGGCTTCACTGGAGCCATGATTTCACACAAAGGGAGGGGTTAGCGCTCATTGTCCCTTAGCCTCAGCGGCGTCCTTTGATCACGCTATCTTTATTACGGAAGATTTAGCCTTGGTAATGAAAGCATGAAATCCAGACAAGATGCTCAAACACATGTACTGCCATGATAAGGAAAGTGCCAGGTAACGTACAGGACTGGTTTTTAAAGGAAGTTGACTGAAGGTGATCCTAGTGTGACGCTTACCAATGAATTTCTCTTCTGAGCTCATCAACAGACCTAGCAGTGCATCCTCGTTGCTTTTGAATCGTGATTCCTTGAGACAGTTGTGCCTTCCTCAGATCAGGAACAAAATTCTCTTTTTCGTCTTTCTCACGAACAGATCTCTGCAAAACGTAAAGAACTAAATCCTAATGGCTTTCCGATTATAGTTCCTTGAGACATTTACACTAGCCGAGCTCACGAACGAATAGTCTTTTTTTCGCTTTGTCATGAACAGATCACTTCCAAATCAGCAATAGTGCTTACTAGTGCCTATTCAAGCATGTCCTTGAGAAATTTGTCAGTAGCACAGCTCAGTGCATCCTAACGTTTTTAAAAGGCAGATACCTAGAGAAGAGTAT
This sequence comes from Mauremys reevesii, assembly GCF_016161935.1. NCBI lineage: Eukaryota > Metazoa > Chordata > Testudines > Geoemydidae > Mauremys > Mauremys reevesii. Next base: position 23,038,040 of record NC_052639.1, read on the forward strand.
AATGAATTTCTCTTTTAAACAGCTCTCTTCCAAACCGTAGGGCTTTTAAAGCATGATAGCTTGAGCAATTTATCCCTAGCACAGATCAGAAATAATGAACTCCTCTTTTGTCTTTCTCACCATCCCGTCTCTTAGTAAACACTAGCAGTGCATCAAAGCTTTTGGAAGAGGTTTCCTTGAGAAATTTTTCTGTAGCACAGCACAAGAATGCATGGCTCATTTTTTCCTCTTTCTCTTGAACTTGATCTCTTCTAATCCATTATCACTGCATAGTCGTGGCTTTTGCAGAATGATTCTATGAGGAAATTTGTCAGGAACAAATATCTCTTTTTCGTCATTCTCACAAACCGAGCTCTTCTAAACAAGAGAACTACATCGTAATGGCTTTTAAATGATGTTTTCGTGAGCCCTTTATTACTAACAGTGCTCACGAACGAATGCTAGCTGTGCATCCGAATATCAATTTTAGGATGGGAGGAGGAGGAATACGTGCTTCCCAATAATCCGCAGTGTATTTCTCATGTTTCGCTGTTTTAACAACGTATAACTGCCAAATTCTCATAAGTCCATGAGAATTGCAGAAGGAGGATGATTCCATTAGACTTTCCTCGCTCGCAGAGATAAGGCTCGAAAGGGTCATGGCTTGCTATTTTCAAGGAAGGAGCTCTAACAAAAGGCTTAACAGTGCAACCGAATGCAATTTAGTGCATATTTCAAAGAGAAATTCGTACCTATCTGTGACCTGTAATGAATGGGTCATGTTTAGCAATGTTCACGAAAGGAATCGCTACCAATTGTCCAGCAGGGGATGCTATTGTCTTGTGAAAGACGAGTCTCAGAGAAAACTGTGCCTAGCAATGAAGTGGAAATAATTTCTCATATTTATCAATTTTCACACACAGAGGTTAGTATTATGGCCATCAATGCAACCAAATAGCATTTGTAAAATGGGTCCAGGAGAAAGTGTTGCCTAGCAGTGCTTTGCACTGAACGTCTCATTTTAGGCAATTTTCACGAAAGGAACTCTGCCAAATAGCCACCAGTGCTTTCGAATAGCAATTGGAGGTTGGTTCAAGGGGAAATTCGTGTCTAGCACTGATGTAGGCTTAATAATTCTTCATTAGCTCTTTTCAAGTGCCTAGCTTACGTCTTGAATGAATACCTGATGTTTTCTCAAACGGATCTCTGCCCAATGGGCAGGAGTGTAATCAAATAGCATTTTCAAGGTGTTTCCAGGAGCAATTCGTGCCTACGAGTGATTTGGAATGAATTGCTCATGTGTAGCTGTTTTCACAGCGTATCTCGGTCATGTTGTTGCTGTGCATCCGACTAGCAAGTTTAGGATGGGAACAGGAGGAATTCGTGCTTAACAATGGTGTGGAATTCTTACTCATGTTTAACTGCTTTGAAACCTTCGTTCAAATTGTCCCTCTGTCAAATTGACAGCAGTGCATCTTAATAGAAATTTTAGGATGGTACCAGGAGAAATTCATGACTACGAATAATCCGCAATGTATTTCTCACATTTCGCTGTTTTCCCAAACGGATCGCTGCCAAATTGCCAGCAATGCATCGGAATAGCATTTGTAAGATGGGTCTAGGAGAAAGTGTTGCCTAGCAGTGGTTTGCACTGAACGTCTCCTTTTTAGGTATTTTCACAAACGGAGCTCTTCCAAATGGCCAGCAGTGGAACCTGATTGCCTTTTTGGCGTGTTTGTAGGAGAAATTCGTGCCCTACGAATGATTTCGAATGAATTGCTCAGGTATAGCTGTTTTCACAGCGTATCTCGGTCAAGTTGCTAGCTGTGCATCCGAATAGCAAAGTTAGGATGGGAGCAGGAGGAATTCGTTCTTTCCAATAATCCGCAGTGAATTTCTCATGTTTCGCTGTTTTCACAACGTATAACTGCCAAAGTCTCAGCAGTGAATCAGAATTGCATAAGGAGGACGATTCCATTAGACTTTCCTCGCTCGCAGAGATAAGGTTCGGAAGGGTCATGTTTTGCTATTTTCACGGAAGGAGCTCTAACAAATGGCTTAACACTGCAACCGAATTATATTTTGTGGATATTTCAAAGAGAAATTCGTAGCTATCAGTGACCTGTAATGACTGGCTCATGTTTAGCAATGTTCACGTGCACTGAACGTCTCCTTTTTAGCAATTTTCAAGAAAGGAACTCTGCTAAATAGCCACCAGTGCTTTCGAGTAGCAATTGGAGGTTGGTTCAAGGGGAAAGTCGTGTCTAGCACTGATGTGGGCTTAATAATTCTCCATTATATCTTTTCAAGTTCCTAGCTAACTTCGAGTCGAACAAATCTATTTGAAGCATAAGCTTCCGTGGGCTACAACCCACTTCATCGGAAGCATAAAATGGAACATATAGTAAAGATATCGAAACATATAGAGAACATGAAAAGGTTGGGGGCGGGTTCCTGACCACTCTAAGAGGCTAATTTATTAACACGATGCACTGCTAGTGTTTACTAAGAGACGGGATGGTGAGAAAGACAAAAGAGGCGTTCATTATTTCTGATCTGTGCTAGGGATAAATTGCTCAAGCTATCATGCTTTAAAAGCCCTACGGTTTGGAAGACAGCTGTTCAAAAGAGAAATTCATTATACTCTTCTCTAGGTATCTGCCTTTTAAAAACGTTAGGATGCACTGAGCTGTGCTACTGACGAATTTCTCAAGGACATGCTTGAATAGGCACTAGTAAGCACTACTGCTGATTTGGAAGTGCTCTATTCGTTCGTGAGCTCGGCTAATGCTAAATGTCTCAAGGAACTATAATCGGAAAGCCATTAGGATTTAGTTCTTTACGTTTTGCAGAGATCTGTTCGTGAGAAAGACGAAAAAGAGAATTTTTTTCCTGATCTGAGGAAGGCACAACTGTCTCAAGGAATCACGATTCAAAAGCAACGAGGATGCACTGCTAATGGTTTGGAAGAGGTCTGTTGATGAGCTCAGAAGAGACATTCATTGGTAAGCTTCACACTAGGATCACCTTCTCTATAACTCTTCGGATGCAGTGCTATTGACGTCTAAGAGATTTTTCTGAGACAGAGTAAAAATGAAAGCTCCTTTCTATCTGAAAGAGCGTTAACAGTCCTAAAAGTAATTTGCTGATTTTGTCGGTCAGTCAACTTCCTTTAAAAACCAATCCTGTACGTTACCTGGCACTTTCCTTATCATGGCAGTACATGTGTTTGAGCATCTTGTCTTGTTTTCATGCTATCATTACCAAGGCTAAATCTTCCGTAATAAAGATAGCGTGATCGAAGGACGCCGCTGAGGCTAAGGGACAATGAGCGCTAACCCCTCCCTCTGTGTGAAATCATGGCTCCAGTGAAGCCGATTTCAAAATTCGCTCTTTGACTTATTTCCTGCCGAGAGTCACCACGAAGGAATCTGAAATTCTTTCGGACGATCATACCGTGAGAAATTTGTCTCTAGCCTTGATCAGGAATGAATTTCGAAGGCTGACGGAGTAAGGCTCCAATAAGTCGGCCACAGCACTCATCGTCGCGTTTCTCAGTTTGGTCATTTTCACAAAGCGCTCGCTACCAAACCACCAGGAGAGATTTCTCATGGCTTTTACACGAAGACTCCATGAGTAAATAGTCTCTGGCGCTGACGAGGAATGGATTGCTATTTGGTAATTTTATCACACCTGATCTCTACCAAACCAGCAGCAGCTAATTCTAACGACTGTTAGAGTAACATTCCGTGAGACGTCTGTCACTAACCCGGTGGTGGGGCTGAGGTGGGCTAGAAGGAAAATTTGGGGGACTACGTCAGAGGTGGGCGAGCGGAGCCGGGCAGTGGGCGGCAGCTGGTGCCACGGGGCGGGTGGCTGCAGCGCTGTGGTCTCCTCAGCGTGCGGCCGCCCTTGGACTGCTTGCAGCCCTTAGGAGCTGCCTGGCCGCGGACCCGGCTCGGGGATCAGCAGAGCCGTTGGGGAGCCAGGGTGGGTCAGTCGGGATTGCTGTGAGGAGACTTGGACCTTCTACCTGCCCTGAGTGGTGACCCCCCCAATGTGTGGAGACATGGCCAGTGGTCTTCTCTTGGCTAACATAATTTTGCTTGCTCTTGAGCCCAGAATGCCTGTTAACATATTTCCAAGTATGCTATTGCATGTTCTTTGTATCAGCCCAAGTTTGTACCAATTCAGTGATCTGGTGCTCTTGCCCCGGTACAATAGTATGATGCAATGCTTGCCTTATTTTTCAATGCCCTTCTAGGTCTACTGAATTTATAATTCCTGTCCCTGTTCCTATAACTCTTTAAAAGTATCTGCTATAGCTCGACAGTGACGAGGGACGGGATGTGTTGATTGGAAGAATTTGGACCATGCTTCAAATATGACGGCGCTCTATTGTGCACATTCAGGCCATGTTAGCGTCAAATTATTCCTGGTCCAGTTTATTGAAAGGTGTAGTTTTACTTGCATCTCTATGGGAGGCTTCATCTTCAGCTAATGAGGATGAGTTACATTTATGGTTGTGGACCATTTAAAACTAGACTGTTGTATTTCCTACCAATTTAGTTCCATTCACCCGTATTGATATTGTCTGAGTCACTAGGGTTCCTGGTTTAAAAGGTGGAAACCCATGGTATCCAGGAAGAACAGGTTGACAATGACGATTGTAATCTATGGTAGGCTGGGTAGGTGTGCTAAACTCCAATATACCGTCACGGTCATAGGGTGTGATGTTTAGCCAGTAAGTAACTCAAAGGACCCATGTAACACATAGATAGTGGTATAATTTGGATCTGGTTTTCAGTGGTGAAATAAAACCACCGGATCCCCAATGTGCATTGAATGTTCCCAAAGTGACTAACTGTGCCAGGAATCCCCAAGGTTTTAGCCTCCTGTAATTGTTTAAACCATTGGAAATAATCATTCTGGACTTGTGGGATGATCCTTGGGGTGTATAGTAAAATGTGCAGGATCAATCATTAACTTAATTGATTGACTGAAATTAATCTGGCATGGTTGGATCTCAGGCCATACATATACCAGTATGGTATACTACTTTTCACAATACCTCTTTAATAGTGCTATTTATTCTTCTTACCTGAAGAGAGGACTGGGGTCAGTATGGAATGTGGCATTTCTGGCTGATCTCTAGGGCTTGTAACATTATCGTTAAAATTTGCCCCACAAATGCACTTTCATTATCTGAGTCTCAGGGGTTCCATAGCTGTACACTTCAGTGAAAAGCCTTTTAGCTGCAGTTCTTGCACTATTAGCCCTAGTGGGGAATGCGTCCACCCATCCTGAAAATGAATCTATACTAACCAACAACTACTGGAATCCTTCGTTTCTTCTCGGCAGCTTATCAATGAAAACTATCTGTATATTATGCCATGGTCCCAGGTGCCTCATTGGTTGCCAGTGCGGGGAACGAGCTTTTGCATAGTGCACACAATTTTGCACCAATGTACTCATCATCTTCCATACCGTCTCAGTCTGCTACTGCCTTAGCCTTCTTAGGTCCCTTCTGTCCCGTTATGCGTGAACCGATGTGCCGCTTCAGTCAGCTTCTTCCCCGCCGTTTTCCCCTGGCTTTGGCTGCAATTATCACTCACATCGCTAGATGGCAGCAGCGTACCAGAAATGAGCTCAGGCGCATAGCTGGCTTCTAGTAGCAATTGCTCTGTTTTGCCGCTGGGTGATAGCGTCGCCTCGGCGGTTCCACACTTCTGTCCCTGCTGTGGGCTTTGTAACTGATTGGGTTTCCTTCCCTTCGAAGAATGGATACATTCCCATTCTCCTAGGTACGCTAGCTCCTTCCCATCTGCTCCGTCCCAATGATTTCGTTGCCAGTCAAATATCCAATCAAATTTTGCCTTTCACGCAAAAATCACTGTCTGCATAGATATAGCTTGGTCCGGGAAAGCGTCAATATCATTTTAAAACATGATATATGACATGAAGCTCTGCATGTTGCGCTGAGCCATGCTCCAAATGACCTTGATTCACTTCCTTCCATAGGTTTATGGCAGCATATTTACTATACCGTTTCCCCTTAATTACTACTGAGCTGCCATCAGTAAACCAGATCTGTTTCTCCTGTCCTTAAGGAGGGTGCCTCTACCAGTGCAAGTTTTTGTTCTAAAGTAACCTCGGACATTCATGCTTAGTTCCTTTTTCAATTAAAGTGTGAGTCAATAAATCGGGCTTAGATACGGTTTTGGTAACGACCGCTATAGTGATCGGAATGAGGGTTCATTGAGCCCACAGGTGTATTGGTGACCCTGCTTCCTATCAGTTTGTCAGAGAAGCTATAGTTGAGTGGGGTATGAGTACTTTGAATTGTGATCAGGGCTGTGCTCGTGAGCGGGTCAAAAGACTGGATTGCCCAAACAGCTGATAAACATTCAGGCTCACAAGGATCAAAATTTAACTCAGCACCTTGAAGTTTTTTTACATTCATATGCTACTGGCACTAGTTTGCCTGCCTCGTTATTTTGCAAGAGAGTAGCTGCTAAGGCAACCTCAGGGCTTTGACTCATGGGGGAAGTTTAACACCCCAGTCACACACACAGCCCCCCCCCCAACCCTGGGAGAACAGCTGTACCTCCAGCGTCCTGCCCCAGTCACACACACATCCCGAGCTTAGGAGAACAGCTGAGATTTGCGTGTTTTATTTTATTTTACTTGGTAATTTGCTTTGTTCTGTCTGCTCCTACTTGGAACCACTTAAATCCTACTAGCTGTATTTAATAAAATCACTTTTTACTTATTAATTAACCCAGCGTATGTCGGGGGGCAAGCAGCTGTGCATATCTCTCTATCAGTGTTATAGCAGGTGAACAATTTATGTTTACCCTGTATAAGCTATAGACAGGGTAAAATGGATATATTTGGGGTTTAGAACCCATTGGGAGACTTCTGAGTGATGAAGACAGGAACATTTCCGTAAGTTGCTTTCAGGTTAAGTCTGCAGCTTTGGGGCATGCGGTTCAGACCCTGGGTCTGTGCTGGAGCAGATGGGCATGTCTGGCTCAACAAGACAGGGTGCCGGAGTAGTCTTGGTACAACAGGTGGCAGTGCCCAGTGGTGTTTCTGTGATCCAAGCCATCACGCCCCTCAAGGCCTGCTCAGCTGGTGGGGGGAGGGAGGTGAGGAGATCAGCGAGCGACAGGGTGGGGAAGGTGGGGAGGGAGGCCCTTGAGGGAAGAGAAGGAGCAGGAGCTGTGCTTTCATAGACGAGGTGCAGCAGGGGGCAGGGAAGTTCCACTGCTCAGCATCCAGTTTTCCCAAATTAGAAAGTTAGCCACCCTATGCAGCTGGTGGCTCTGACATGAGGGGAGTGGGGGGGCTGAGAACGGCAGCTTCTGGTCAGGCGCCGAGCTCTGGAGGCCATTGACAGCACCAGTAAAGTGTCTCCCTAACATTTTACCTTTGCGCTGGGATGGGTGGATACAGGAAGGTTGAGGCAAATTTAGGGGTGGCTATAGCTCTTTCAAGTCCCCCTCTAACGCTGCCACTCATCTCAGAGAGAGTAACAGTCCTCAGCTCCCAGCTGATCTTGCCTGACATATGTCTCAAAGCCAGGCTGTCCTACCGCTCAGTCTCAGGACAGAGCTGAAGTGATTCTCCACCAGGTCTCCTTGCAGGAAACACAACCCAAGAACATCAAGCGAGTGGCAGGGAATGTAAAGGTAGTTGGCTCCGGTGATTGCTAGTCCCCAAGGCAGTCATGGCTATATGTAAGAGGCACCAGGCTGCTCCCACATCCAAAATGATCACATTCTATTGTCCTTTCCCCTTGCCTTTATCCCACAGAGATCTCCCCTAACCAGAATGCACACATCCGCTGAAGCAAGGTAGAGAGCAGGGCTAGCATGCCGTGACCAGGAACTCTTGCCCAGTGATGTGGAAGAGGTGAGGACTGAGTATCTTTGGTTACATGCCTCTGGAAAGTTGGATGTCTAGATTGCGCAGGTCCATTTCTTCCAGATCCTCTTCCTGGGGCCGAGACTCTTGCCCTGCTCCGCTCCACTGGCCTGAGGAGTCTTCTGCAAGCACAGGAAATAACCCAAGAAAGAGTCTTCGGTTCCCAAAGCTCTACTGAGGCGTGAGCTCTTGCTCTCCCTGCCTCCCGCTCGCATCTGCTCTGCATCACCCCCAGTGAATGAACAGAAATGGATTCAACACCTATGGATCAATAGGCTGGTTACACCCATTTCCGCATCACTCTAGCACCCAGTACCACAGTAGGAGTCTCTTGCACTCCTCCCACATCTCCTCTCTTGCAGGCTTTTGAGACCAAGCCTGTTGGGATGCACACCTGCCCAGATGTGACCAGATTCAGTCATATTCCTACATACAAATGGTTAACCTTGTCTAAAGACCAAAAATACTTCATACATTTCAAACAGTAATTATCCCACATGTAACTGGTGTCCAAGCGGGGCTTAAAACAGGTCTTTGCATTAAAAAGGTTGTCCAAAAATTGTGTAATTGTAAACATTAGAGAGCTTGGTTATTGCTTAAAAACAAGTTCAACTTGAAATGAATTTTATAAACAATTTATTAATAATTTGGAGCATCCTTGGAAGTTTTATTACTGGAGGCACGACTAATTAACAATCAAACCTAGGGTCTTCACTTTAAAGTGTTAGTTTCCACATTATTCTGAATAATGAGGATTTTCAGCCACATATTTATATATTTACTATGAAACAAGCAATGTGTGTCCTTATTGGAGCATTTGTGAGCTTTGCTTTAGGGTTAAAGCTATTGAAAAAGAAAAGCAAACAGGGTGAGGCAGTGAAGTAGCTGCCTACTCTGTAACGCGTCCATCACATACACTTGCTGGTAAATCGCCACTGGAAAAACACTCTCTTTCCCAATTTGGAAGTTAAGATTCTGTTAGAGTCCAACCGGAACAGTGAATGGAAGTTAAGATGCTCTGGTACTCGCTCTATTAGAGTCCAACCAGGAACAGTGAGCATAGAATCATAGAATCTCAGGGTTGGAAGGGACCTCAGGAGGTCATCTAGTCCAGCCCCCTGCTCAAAGCAGGACCAAACCCAACTAAATCATCCCAGCCAGGGCTTTGTCAAGCCTGACCTTAAAAACCTCTAAGGAAGGAGATTCCACCACCTCCCTAGGTAACCCATTCCAGTTCTTCACCACCCTACTAGTGAAAAAGGTTTTCCTAATGTCCAACCTAAACCTCCCCCTCTGCAACTTGAGACCATTACTCCTTGTTCTGTCATCTTCTACCACTGAGAACAGTCTAGATCCATCCTCTTTGGAACCCCTTTGAGGTAGTTGAAAGCAGCTATCAAATCCCCCCTCATTCTTCTCTTCTGCAGGCTAAACAATCCCAGTTCCCTCAGCCTCTCCTCATAAGTCATGTGCTCCAGCCCCCTAATCATTTTTGTTGCCCTCCGCTGGACTCTCTCCAATTTATCCACATCCTTCTTGTAGTGTGGGGCCCAAAACTGGACACAGTACTCCAAATGAGGCCTCACCAGTGCTGAATAGAGGGGAATGATCACATCCCTCGATCTGCTGGAAATGCCCCTACTTATACAACCCAACATGCCATTAGCCTTCTTGGCAACGAGGGCACACTGTTGACTCATATTCAGCTTTTCGTCCACCGTAACCCCTAGGTCCTTTTCTGCAGAACTGCTGCCCAGCCATTCGGTCCCTAGGCTGTAGCAGTGCATGGGATTCTTCCGTCCTAAGTGCAGGACTCTGCACTTGTCCTTGTTGAACCTCATCATATTTCTTTTGGCCCAATCCTCTAATTTGTCTAGGTCCTCTGTATCCTATCCCTACCCTCCAGCGTATCTACCACTCCTCCCAGTTTAGTGTCATCTGCAAACTTGCTAAGGGTGCAGTCCACACCATCCTCCAGATCGTTAATGAAGATATTGAACAAAACCGGCCCCAGCACCGACCCTTGGGGAACTCCACTTGATACCAGCCGCCAACTAGACATGGACCCATTGATCACTACCCGTTGAGCCCGACCATCTAGCCAGTTTTCTATCCACCTTACTGTCCATTCATCCAGCCCATACTTCTTTAACTTGCTGGCAAGAATACAGTGGGAGACTGTATCAAAGGCTTTGCTAAAGTCCAGAAATAGCACATCCACTGGTTTCCCCTCATCCACAGAACCGGTTATCTCATCATAGAAGGCAATTAAGGTTAGTCAGGCATGACTTGCCCTTGGTGAATCCATGCTGACTGTTCCTGATCACTTTCCCCTCCTTTAAGTGGTTCAGAATTGATTCCTTGAGGACCTGTTCCATGATTTTTCCAGGGACTGAGGTGAGACTGTCTGGCCTGTAGTTCCCTGGATCTTCCTCCCAGAAGTAAAGTTTCCTCCCGTTCTATAACTGATGGGGTGGGGTGGCGGCAGGGACAAGGGGAATTGAGAATGAGGGGTGCCTGATGTGTTGGGGTATGGAGTTCCCTACTTCAGCTCCACAGGCTGGGTCCGGTGCAGAGCATGGCATGGCAGGGAGATGACATCTCCCATAATGCCGGGGCCCTTTCACAGCAAGGGTGTCACCTCCCATGGTAGCACGGATTCCCACCTACTCCTCCTGCTTTCGCCTGACAACAGCACCACCCTTCACGGCACCACCTCATGGCAACTTCTGCTTCTGGACTCGCACCGGAAATGGGAAGTCCAGCTGGGCCTGGCAGTGGCTGACAGGAAATGGACACAGGCGCCACTGCCACTCCCATGGTGCCACAGGGCCCACCATGGCTGGTGGGAGATAGATAAATGTCTGTGTACCTCCCCAGCACTATGTCTCCTTTAGTGCTTGTGTCCCCCCCTCCCCCCGTCCTGCTTAGTCTGGGTGTTCCTTACCGGAGCACACTGTGTGTCCCAGGCATGTTCTGTCTCACCTTTGGGTCCAGCCTAACAGGGATGTCTCTCCCCATCCTCCCACCAGTAACTTCTCCCCCAACGCACACAGGACAGGGAGCTGGCTGGTGCCCTTCTATAAAAGGACTGCTCTGTGCAACAGAAACCAGCCTAGTCCCCGCCCCGCAGGCTGGGAGCTTGCTGCTTCCTTCAACCGCATCACAAGTTACAAGAGGGGGCAGGAATAAAATCCCCACTGACTAAACAGGATGGGGTGAAGCATGTCACCAGGCCATAATATTCTGGATAACCCCTTGATGACCATTTTAGGATCATCCTCTCATGTGGCCTTCCTGGCCTCTGGCTAGCTGTGATGACGAGAGGGGGATGTTGTCCCCCTTCCTCTGGCTCCCTGGCGGGCAGAGCCTAGTGCTACTACCTTGGCATGTCAGCTGGGGAGCAGAGCTCTTACCTCTGCTAATCAGGGGTTAGCCCCACAGCCAGTGAGGGGATGAGGTAGGGCTCAGTTGCTAATTTTGGGCCTGGGATTGCCCACTTTACAGGCTCAAATTTGGGGGGGAGGCTGTGGTCCCCCCCAATCACGCACACCTTAAAGTAGGGAAATGTCCCTCACCTACTTATAATTGCACCCTAAATAACCTCTGGGATACTTTATTTTTGTTCTCAGAAGGTGCGCATCACCATATTATCGGAGCTGACTGTCACAGAGTCCCCGAATCACGGAGTCCTCAGGTTATGTTCTGGAACTTCTCCATACAAGGCCAGTCAGGACTCTGGGGGACCCTCCGCCTTGTGAGCGCACTGTCTCCAGGGCAAGATGCTTACACAGCTTCGATCTTCCTGGATCTGAGCATCCCCTTCCACACTGTGCGCTTCCTGCAGCGAGTCCACCCGGACGGGGCCCTGCACCCCAACTCGGCAGTCAGCAGTGACTCTCAGCCAGCTAGTAAAACAGAAGGTTTATTAGTTGACACGAATGCAGCGGGTAGAATTGAACTTGTTAGCAGAGAAATCAGTGACTAGTATCAGAGGGGTAGCCGTGTTAGTCTGGTTCTGTAAAAGCAGCAAAGAATCCTGTGGCACCTTATAGACTAAGAGACGTTTTGCAGCATGAGCTTTCGTGGGTGAATACCCACTTCTTCGAAAGCTCATGCTGCAAAACGTCTGTTAGTCTATAAGGTGCCACAGGATTCTTTGCTCCAAATCAGTGACTTTCAGCCAAGTCCATCCAGAAGCTCTGGACTCCCCCTCTACCAGTCCTCCCAAGCAGACTGCCTAGCTTCCAGCAACCCGACCTCCGGCACCCCCCATTGCTCCGCCTCCTTGGCTTTGTCCTGCTTGCCAGGCAAGTCACCTGGGCGTCACTTGGGTGTAGTCCCCCTCCTGGGTATCAGGTTACAAAGAGCACCAGTCATAGCATATGTGCAGGCAGCTGGAGCAGCCTCACCTGCCCCAGAGGTCTCAGCCAAAGTCACACACCCCTATTCCCACCACCGAGGTATTAGTGCAGCATGCAGGGAAACTGAGGCACACACAGTATTCATGCAAAACAGTAAAATTCACATAGGCTCAACAGTAAGACACACATACACCATAACAAGGGAAAATCCCCACTTTGTCACACTGACGCTTTAGATTCCTGCTGTCTCTGTCTTGGTACATCATTTCACCCCACTTCTCTATACTACCCTATCTTTTTTTCTTTCTCTCTAGTCTGTTCCAAGTCTGGCCGGCCTTAAAAATGACTCAGCTCTGTTATACGCTGTACTCGGCACCACAGGCTGAAGCAGCGTGAGCAGCATCTCTCTGGGAATGAGAAAGCTACAGTGAGATGGTCTCCCAAGTCCATTGCATGAGTCAGGATCCAGGGGCCGAAAGCGCTAGCTGTCCTTGTGTCCTGCCTGCAGCATCTGAGACAGAAGCTTCTGTTCTTTTCCATCCCTCCTGGGTGGCTGCCATGACAGCAGTGCTAACCTTAACAAAAATGACTGTGGATCTGCTATTCCATATTTAACGGCCTTTCCCGTTCCTCCAGAAAAGCTATTAGGGGGCAGATCTGATGGAGCTATGGCACCAGCTGAGGGGTTGCCTCTTCTTGCTAGCAGGAGATTTGGGGCATGATTTTCCACACTTACACTGTTGAAGATCAGTATTAACTCAGTGGAGTTGCATCAGTCTGAATGAGCGGAAAGTTGACCCATGCAGATGAGCTGTTTCTTAATGAGATAGTGTGTGGGGGGGGAGGAGGGGGAGAAAAGGGGAAACTGAAAGGCGAGATAGTAATATGTAAGCAGAACAGCAAGAGATGAGTGTCAATCTCTGTCACGGAGTGTCGGGGAGTCAAGGCCCTGCACCCCCACCATGACTCTCAGCCAGCCGGTAAAGCAGGTTTATTTAGACGACAGGAACACAGTCCAAGACAGGTTTTGGAGGCACAGACAACAGGATCCTCCCCAATTAGATCCATCTTGGGGTCCCAGGAGCACCACTGTCCCCTTCAGGGGTCAGAGCCCTATCTGTGCTTCCCTCCATTCCCCAGCCAGCTCCTGAAAACCCCCTCACTCCCCAGCGTCTCCTCCCCCAGGCCTTTGTTCAGCTTCCCAAGCAGAGGAGTCACCTGGCCTCTAACCCCTTCCTGGGTTCTCACATTACATGCTCAGGCATCTTCCCTCAAGGCCAGTCTCCCATCTCCCAGTGCAGACCTTTCTCCCAGGCCAACACCCCCCACGCAGCATTCACAGACCACAGTGAGCAGGGGCGGCTCAAGGAATGCAGTCGCCCCAAGCAGGGCGGTGCGCCGCAGGGGGCGCGCCACCGGTCGCCGGTACCCTGACTTCGGGGGACCTCTTGCAGACGTGCCTGCGGAGGGTCCGGTGGTCCCGCGGCTCGGGTGGAGCTTCCACAGGCATACCTGCGGGAGGTCCACCCGAGCCGCGGGACCAGCGGACCTCCGCAGTCATGCCTGCGGGAGGTCCACCGTTGCCACGAGACTAGCGCACCTCCGCAGTCATGCCTGCGGGAGGTCCGCTGGTCCCGCGCCTCCGGTGGACCTCCCGCAGGCATGACCGCGGAAGGTCCGCCGGAGCCGCCTGCCGCCCTGCCGGGAAAATGCGCACTGGGGTCTGGAGCCGGCCCTGACAGTAAGAACAGTTCCAGTGCGTCACACTCTCATTTTCTGTCTCTGAGTGACCTTGGCACCAAGCGCCCTGCTCTTCGCTGACCTTGGCTCTTATCGTCCCAGGCTTGATGTGACCTTCCTGCTTCTTATTCTGTCAGTCACCATTTCTTTCCCCTTTCCTTTTGTCCTATTTTAAGGAGGAAATCCCTTACGCAAATAGGAGGAGGAAGCAATTGCCCTGAATGGGGAATGAAATTTACCAGGCAACCACAGAGATAGATTCTGGTCTCATTTACACTAATGTCCCAACATTGGCATCCATCGAGTTACTCCTGTTTTACACCAAACATGAGATCAGAATCAGGCCCTTTGCCTCCCCTGACACTGTTCTTCCATGATTGGCCCTGCACCTTATCTTGGGATGGGGCAAGGTGGGTCAGTCCGAGAGAAAAACCAGAGGGCCCAATTCATTACCTCACCTGCACCCATGCAAAAGGGGTGGAAATTGCTCCCAAATCAGAGTGGTAGGTTCTTTTTTCCATTTTTAAAAAGCCCTCCCATTGGCTCTTTTGATCAGAGGCCCAACTCCCTTTCTTTTACCTATGCAGGGAGGCTTTTTTAACCCTTTACAGGTAAAACAAGCAGAGTACAGCCACCAAGAGGGACTTTATAGCTAACTGGCTGGCTGGGTGTCCACAAAAGGGAGCTACGCCCGCCCCCCCATTTATCACAGCAGCCAACAGGGAAGTGGGAGGGAGGCACTCCTAGGCCTGGCCTACACTGGGGGCGGGGATCGATGTAAGATACACAACTTCAGCTAGGGGAATAGCTTGCCTGAAGTCGAAGTCTCTTATTTCGACTTACCTGCCATCCTCGCAGCGTGGGATCGACGGCCGCGGCTCCCCCTGTCGACCCCGCTACCGCCGCTCGCCCTGGTGGAGTTCTGGGGTTGATGGGAGCGCGTTCGGGGATCGATATATCGCGTCTAGATGGAAAGCGATCTATCGATCCCTGATAAACCGATCGCTACCCGTAGACATACCCTTAGAGCCGGCATGTCCCCTCTGTTTCTCCCTTGCTGCTTGGGCAGAAGCGGAAAGGGGGCAAAAGATGCCCGGCTGAAGGGTTTTGTGCTCGGCCTTGAGGATTAAGCCCGAGCACCCGGCATAGCTGCTGGGAGATGGATTTTCGTGTCGCAGCCAGCGCACCCTTCGGGCCACAAGCTGAACACACTGAGGCCAGCAGGGACAGCTCTGAAGCGGCAAAAGGGTTCCTTTGAGGGTCCAAGGAGGTAGTAGGGTCAGTACCATCCCTGGGTGGGCTCAAATCACCATCCTTTGGGTTAACAGCTGAATGCGCTGACCCAGTGTGCTCCACCACAGCCACTGACCCCTCCATAACCTCCAAACCCTACAGCCCCCCATTCCCTGCCAGAGCGCTCAAACCCATCCCCCATAGCCCCAGATTCCCTGCCACAGCGCTCAAACCCATCCCCCACAGCCCCACATTCCCTGCCACAGCGCTCAAACCATTCCCCACAGCCCCCCATTCCCTGCCACAGCGCTCAAACCCGACTCCACAGCCCCCCATTCCCTGCCACAGCGCTCAAACCCATCACCCACAGCCCCATCACAGCCACCTCGTTCCCTGCCAGAGCACTCAAACCCATCCCCCACAGCCACCCATTCCCTGCCACAGAGGTCAAACCGGGCCCCCACAGCCCACCATTCCCTGCCACAGAGGTCAAACCGGGCCCCCAAAGCCCACCAGTCCCTGCCACAGCACTCAAACCCGGCCCCCACAGCCCCCCATCCTCTGCCACAGCCCTCAATCCCATCCCCCACAGCCCTCCATTCCCTGCCACAGCACTCAAACCCGACCACCATAGCCCCCCATTCCCTGCTGCAAAACTAAAACCGATCCCCCACAGCCCCCCATTCCGTTTCAGAGACATTGAACCCATCCCCCACAGCCTCATCACAGCCACCTCATTCCCTTGCACAGCTCTCAAACCCATTCCCCACAGCCCCCCATTCCCTGCCACAGCACTCAAACCCGACCCCCATAGCCTCTTATTCCCTGCCACAGCCCACAAACCCATCCGCCACAGCTCTAAATCCATTCCCCAGAGCCAGGGCGGCACTAGGCACCACCAACCCACGCTGGTGCCTAGGGCGGCCAAATCTCGGGGGCAGCAGGCTGGGCCGGTTGACCTGCCGCAGTCAGGCCTGCGGAGGTCCACGGAGCATGACGAACGGACCTGCCGCAGGCATGACTGCGGAGGGCGCTCGTCCCCGGCTGGACCTCCCACAGGCATGACTGCGGCAGCTCAAGCGGAGCCGCCGACCCGCGAACCGTCCGCGCAGCCGCCCGCGGGAGGTCTGCTGTTCCAGCGGATCCGTGGAGCTCCGCGATCATGCCTGCGGCAGGTCCGCTCGTCCCGGTGGACCTGCCGCGGGAGTTCAACCGGAGCCGCGGGAAGAGGGGACCCGCCGCGGGACCGAGGAACGGCGGCGCAGCACACCGCGCTGCCTGGGGCAGCCTATTTTCTAGAGCCGCCCCTGCCCAGAGCCCCCCAATCCCTTCCACAGCGCTCAAACCCATCCCCCACTGCCCCAATCACTGCCCCCCATTACCTGCCACAGCGCTCAAACCCGACCCCCACAGCCCAATCACAGCCCCCATTCCCTGCCCCAGCCCGCACTCCCGTCCCCTATTGCCTCATCACAGCCGCCTGTTCCTTCCCACAGCGCTCAAACCCATCCTCCACAGCCTCCCATTCCCTTCCTCAGCCCTCAAACCCGAACCCCACAACCCCATCATAGCCGCCTCGTTCCCTGCTACAGTGCTCAAACCCATCCACCACAGCCCCCCATTTCGTGCCAGAGATCTCAAACCCAACCCCCACAGCCCCCCATTCTCTACGACAGTCCATAAACCGATTCCCCACAGCCACATAACCCCATCATAGCCGCCTCATTCTCTGCCACAGCGCTAAAACCCATCTCAACAGCCCCCATTCCCTGCGTCAGCGCTTAAACCCACCCCACAGCCCCCCGTTCCCTGCCAGAGAGCTGAAACCCATCCCACACAGCCCCATCAAAGCCGCCTCATTCCCTGCCACAGCTCTCAAACCCAACACTAACAGCCCCCCACTCCCTGCCCCAGCACTCAAACGCATCCCCTACAGGCCCCCCCATTCCCTGCACAGCTCTCAAACCCAACGCCACAGACCCACCACAGACCCCCGTGCCCTACCACAGGGCTGAAACCCATCATCCACAGCCCCACATTCCCTGCCACAGCGCTCAAACCCATCACCCACAGCCCCATCACAGCCGCCTCGTTCCCTGCCACAGCACTCAAACCCATCCCCCACAGCCACCCATTCCCTGCCACAGAGGTCAAACCGGGCCCCCACAGCCCACCATTCCCTGCCACAGAGGTCAAACCGGGCCCCCAAAGCCCACCATTCCCTGCCACAGCACTCAAACCCGGCCCCCACAGCCCCCCATCCTCTGCCACAGCCCTCAATCCCATCCCCCACAGCCCTCCATTCCCTGCCACAGCACTCAAACCCGACCACCATAGCCCCCCATTCCCTGCTGCAAAACTAAAACCGATCCCCCACAGCCCCCCATTCCGTTTCAGAGACATTGAACCCATCCCCCACAGCCTCATCACAGCCACCTCATTCCCTCGCACAGCTCTCAAACCCATAGCCCACAGCCCCCCATTCCCTGCCAGAGCACTCAAACCCGACCCCCATAACCTCTTATTCCCTGCCACAGCCCACAAACCCATCCGCCACAGCCCCACATTCTCTGCCACAGCTCTAAATCCATTCCCCAGAGCCCCCCAATCCCTTCCACAGCGCTAAAACCCATCCCCCACAGCCTCTCAATCCCTGGAACAGCCCAGAAACCCATCCCCGACGGCCCCAAGCACCGCCCCCATTCCTGCCACAGCGCTCAAACCCATCCCCCACAGCCCCCCATTCCCTTCCACAGCCCAAAAACCCATCGCCCACAGCCACATCACAGCCGCCTCATTCCATGCCACAACGCTCAAACCCATCCCCCACAGCCCCCCATTCCCTACCACAGCGCTCAAACCCATCCCCCACTGCCTCAATCACTGCCCCCCATTCCCTGCCACAGCGCTCAAACCCGACCCCCACAGCCCGATCACAGCCCCCCATTCCCTACCACAGCGCTCAAACCCATACCCCACAGCCCCCCAGTCCCTACCACAGAGCTCAAACCCATCCCCCACAGCCCCATTCCTGCCACAGACCTCAAACCTATCCCCACAGGACCCCATTCCCTGCCACAACCCTCAAACCCATCCCCCACAACCCCCATTCCCTGTGACAGCGCTCAAACCCATCCCACACATCCCGCCATTCCCTTCCACAATGCTCAAACCGATTACCCACAGACCCATAACAAGCGCATCATTCCCTGCCACAGCCCTCAAACCCATCCCCCACAGCCCCCGATTTCCTTCCACACCGGTCAAACCCATCCCCCACAGCCCCCCATGCCCTGCCACAGCGCTCAAACCCATCCCGCACAGCCCCATCACAGCCGCCTCGTTCCGTGCCACCGTGCTCAAACCCATCCCCCACAGAACCATCACAACCACCTCGTTCCGTGCCGCACCACTCACACCCATCCCCCACAGCCCCCATTCCCTGCCACAGCCCTCAAACCCATCCCCCACAGCCCCCATTCCCTACCACACCGCTCAAACCCATCCCCCACAGCTCAATCACAGCCGCCTTCTCCCTTCAACAGCGCTCAAACCCATGCCCCACAGCACACCATTTCCTGCCAAAGCCCTCAAACCTATCCCCCAGAGCCCCCCATTCCAATCCACAGTGCTCAAAAACGTCCCCAACAGCATCCCATTCCATTCCGGACCGCTCAAACCCATCCCACACATCCCCATCACAGACCCCCATTCCCTGCCAAGATGCTCAAACCCATTCCACACAGCCCCCCATTCCCTGCCACAGCCCGCAAACCCGTCCCCCACAGCCACCATTCCTGCCACAGCACTCAATCCCCTCCCCCACAGCCCCCATTCCCTTCCACAGCGCTAAAACCCATCCCCACAGCCTCCCATTCCCTGCCACAGCACTCCAACCCTTCCCCCACCTCCGCCCACTCCCTGCCACAGCACTGAAACCCACCCCACAGCCCCTCATTCCTGCCACAGCCCTCAAACCCCTCCCCCACAGCCCCATCACAGCCGCCTCGTTCCATCCCACAGCCCTCAAACCCATCCCCCACAACCCCCATTCCCTGACACAGAGCTCAAACCCATCCCCCACAGGACCTCATTCCCTGCCACAGGGCTCAAACCCATCCCTCATATCCCGCCATTCCCTTCCACAATGCTCAAACCTATTACCCACAGACCCATAACAAGCTCATCATTCCCTGCCAAAGCCCTCAAACCCATCCCCTACAGCCCCCGATTCGCTGCCACACCGGTCAAACCCGTCACCCACAGCCCCCCATACCCTGCCACAGCGCTCAAACCCATCCCCCACACTCCTCATTCCTAGCGTTCAAACCCATCCCCCACAGCCCCATCACAGTCGCCTTGATCCCTGCCACTGTCCTCAAACCCATCCCCCACAGACCCATCACAACCTCGTTCTGTGCCGCACCACTCACACCCATCCCCCACAGCCCCCATTCCCTGCCACAGCGCTCAAACCCATCCTCCACAGCCTCCCATTCCCTGCCACAGCACTCGAACCCTTCCCCCACCTCCGTCCACTCCCTGCCACAGGGCTGAAACCCACCCCCACAGCCCCCCATTGCCTGCCACAGCCCGCAAACCCGTCCCCTATTGCCTCATCACAGCAGCCTCGTTCCTTCCCACAGCGCTCAAACCCATCCTCCACAGCCTCCCATTCCCTTCCTCAGCCCTCAAACCCGAACCCCACAACCCCATCAGAGCCGCTGCCCTGCTACAGTGCTCAAACCCATCCACCACAGCCCCCATTTCGTGCCACAGAGCTCAAACCCAACCCCCACAGCCCCCCATTCTCTACGACAGTCCATAAACCGATCCCCCACAGCCACATAACCCCATCATAGCCGCCTCATTCTCTGCCACAGCGCTAAAACCCATCTCAACAGCCCCCATTCCCTGCGCCAGCACTTAAACCCACCCCACAGCCCCTCGTTCCCTGCCAGAGAGCTGAAACCCATCCAACACAGCCCCATCACAGCCGCCTCATTCCCTGCCACAGCTCTCAAACCCAACACTCACAGCCCCCCACTCCCTGCCCCAGCACTCAAACCCATCCCCTACAGGCCCCCCCATTCCCTGCACAGCTCTCAAACCCAACCCCACAGACCCACCACAGACCCCCGTGCCCTACCACAGGGCTGAAACCCATCATCCACAGCCCCACATTCCCTACCACAGCGCTCAAACCCATCCCCCACAGCCCCCATTCCCTACCACAGCACTCAAACCCATCCCCCACTGCCCCCCATTCCCTTCCTCAGCCCTCAAACCCGAACCCCACAACCCCATCATAGCCGCCTCGTTCCCTGCTACAGCCCTCAAACCCATCCCCCACAGACCCCCATTCCCTGCCCCAGCACTCAAACCCATCCCCCACAGCCCCCATTCCCTGCCACAGAGCTCAAAGCCATCCACCACAGCCCCTTCACAGCCGCCTCGTTCCCTACCACAACGCTTAAGCCCATCCCCCACAGCCCCCATTCCCTTTCACAGACCTCAAACCCATCCCCCACAGTCCCACATTCCCTGCCCAGCGCTCAAACCCATTTCCCACAGCCCCCGGTTTCCTGCCAGAGTGCTGAAACCCATCCCACACAGCCCCATCACAGCCGCCTCGTTCCCTGCCACATCTTTCAAACCCCATCCCCACAGCCCCATCACAGCTGCCTCATTACCTCACACAGCCCTCAAACCCATCCCGCCCAGCCCCCTATTCCCTGCCACTGTTCTCAAACCCATCCCCCACAGCCCCATCACAGCCACCTCGTTCCCTACCACAGCGCTCAAACCCATCCCCCACTGCCCCCATTCCCTTCCTCAGCCCTGAAACCCGAACTCCACAACCCAATCATAGCCGCCTCATTTCCTGCTACAGCCCTCAGACCCATCCCCCACAGCCCCCCATTCCCTGCCAGAGCTCTCAAACCCATCCCCCACAGACCCCCATTCCCTGCCCCAGAACTCAAACCCAACCCCACAGCCCCACCACAGACCCCGTGCCCTACCACAGAGCTCAATACCCATCCCCCTCAGCCCCACCACAGTCCCCTGTGCCCTGACACAGAGCTCAAACCCATCCCCCACAACCTCCCATTCCCTGCCACAGCGCTCAAACCCATCCCCCATAGCCCCATCACAGCCGCCTCGTTCCCTGCCACAGCGCTCAAACCCATCCCCCACAGCTCCCATTCCCTGCCGCAGCCCTCAAACCCATCCGCCACTGCCCCCATTCCCTGCCACAGTTCTCAAACCCGTGTACCTTGCTGGGGCCCTTGATGACCTATACAATTCTCTGCAGAGGTGTAGCAGTGCGGCTGACTGGGTTCAGTACAGCCCAAAAGACCCACAAGTGGGAGGAGGTGGTGAATCCCTCCACAGGTGTAATAAGCGGTAGATTATAGAATCCTCAAACCCTCACTCCCTGGCTTGAGGACACAGTTCAGGGAGTAGAGGGTCCCCAAAACAAATTCCCTGACTAACCAACTAAAGACAAGGCACTCACGAACTCCACAAATGATCTTCAGGGTTGAGGATGACGCTGGACGATTCCAGGGGCTGCTGTCCGCTGGCAGGGATCCTCCTCAGGCAGGAATCAGCCTTGGACTAGCAGTGCTGACCATGTGGGGACTGGTCTCACCAGGGGAGCTGGAGGTGAACCCAGCCTGGCTGGGGAAATTTCTCAGCAAATGTAACAATTGGGAATCATCCGTGGGGAAGGAAAACCCAGCTGAGGGATCTGCGGTCAGGTCCCTAGAGGCCAGTTCTCAGGGGGAACCCTGCTTGCAGGCCTGGGACTCACCAGCCCCCCTCACAGCCAGTTCGGCCCTTGCCCTGGCTGGCTCCAGCCTCTCCTCAAAAATGGCTTCTCCCCTCTCTTCCACTCCCTGGGAGTGGCATCTCCACTCCCTATTGGTTGCTGGGCAGACTCTGAGTTTGCCTTGGCTCCTACTCCCTGAGCTGCCAGCAGACAGAGCTCCAGGACTCTAGGTAATCTGCTTGGGGGTTACACCCCTCTTCTGCATGAAGAGCCTGTGCATCCCATAGATCTCGCCCCTGGCTTGCCGGCTGATGTTATTGGCTGGGTGAGATACATAGAGACCCAGCTGCAGCACAAAGTCACCTGCCTTGGGGAAGTCGGAGGAGCGCTGGTGGCAGGAAGCAGAGAGGGGAATCCATCAACATTCTCCCTTCAGCTCCCCTGGGCCAGAGCTTTTGTCCTCACGGCTGTTCCATCCATGCTACCAAGTCCTTTACACCTGGGGTCTGGGGGGGGGTGTGTCAAGGGCATGTGCCTTGATCCTGACATGCTGTTCATTGATCAGGTGTTTCAGAGTAAATAGACCAGCCCCAAGACTGACCATTGTCCCAGCCTGGAGAGACAATGAGCTTGTGCCCAGCAAGACGTGGGCAGTGTCATGAGTCCCCTTTTCCAATCAGCTATTCTTCCACCCTGAGCACAAAGTCTCAGCCCCATGGAGAGGGGAAGAGGCTCGTTTGTAGAGCACGTACGCCTGCCCGCTGACCCTCCCCTGCCTCCTTTTCCCACAGCACATCCATTTCAGGTTCCTCTCCAAAAAAACCCAGGAGAGAGCCAGGGCCATACAGAGCAGTGCTGCCCTGCTCGAATTTGCCACCTCCCTGCCTGGATTGGAGGTAAGTGACCTTTGACCCCAGCATCCTGCAGTGTCAGGGCTTGAGTCAAGTTCCTCATCCCTTGGCTAATTGGTCCCCCCTGGGTCCGTAAGGGACTGCATTCCATAGGGCAGTGGCTGGCAGATTTGTGCCTGGCCTCAGGGCCCTTGTTATTCTGGAGTAGCTAGGCAGCGAGTGCTCAGCCAGGGCGAGATCTATGGGCTGCACAGGCTCTTCCTGCAGAAGAACGGTAAGAAACCCAGCTGGGCAATGGGACCCCATGGAAACGAGCCTCTCGGAGACTAGCTCCCGCTGGCCATTGGGATGCCTCTAGAACTAAGGCCTCTCTATTTAGACCCACTGTAGCGGGGCAGAGGAACCCCAATAGAAACAAGCCCCCCCCTCCTTTGAGACTCCCTCAGCTGGGCAATGGGACCCTACAGAAAGAAGCCCCCTCCTCTGAGACCCACCCCACCTTAGATGATGACTCTTTCTCTGCCCCTCTCTCTGAATTAGGGAGGTGAATGTGAAAGTGCCAGGGAAATTGGCTGCTTTATCTCAGAGCTCAGCTCTGTCCCCCAGTCCAGGGAAATCAGCTCTGACGGGGCAGCTAGCTAGTGAGGGGACAGGAATGGAGCTATTGAGGCATGTGGAGGGACAGAGCCCATCATGAGGGTAGGAGCTGAAGCAGGAACCACAGGGAAAGGACACAAAGCTTGTAGGATGTCAGCAGCTGGACCTGACTTCAGTGGGTGGGGGTGGGGGGTTCTCGGTATTAGACGCCACCATTAACAGGCACCCACTCCCAGAGCACAATGGCCACAAGGGTCCCATGATTACTGCGATGACTGAAACAAATCCCCCTTCCGGTACTAAACCACCTGGTGGGGACTCTGCGAGTCCATTGTTCCATGGTGCAGACCAGCCATCTGTCTCATCGCAAGTTCTTTCCAGCTATGGAATGCTCACTGGTGATTTGCTGCCTTCTCATGACATGCCAGTTTTCTGGCCAGACTCAAAGCCTCAGTGGGGCTGGAAGGCTCACCCTGAAAATTTGTGTCTACGTATCTCAGGAGAGCTCCTGCCTGCTTAGATGGAAAAATGTCCTTTGCTTTCTTTCTTTTTCTAAATGCTGCCCAATAGGGGCGTTTTCTTCTTTCACTCATGACTGCTGTTCTGTACCAGATCTCAACACTCAGTTGAAGGGGGCGAATAAGCAGGCTGGTGGCAAGGGGCTGAGTGAGGGAAGATAGCAGCAGCTTAAGGGCCTAACTGGCTCCTACTACTTCAGCTGACTGCCTGTTCGCCTCAAGTCGGTTCAGGGAAGCAGTAGGAAATAGAAAGCTCCCTGACAAGCTGGTGTTAATCAGTCCAGGCTTCTGGGGGTGCTCCTCTCCCTCTCTCTCCCTGCAGCTCCTGTTGCTTTTTCTTAGTACTCTCACCTTTTCTCCTTCCTGCCTATTAGTTCTTATGTGCTCTCCTTCCTCCAGCACAGCACTCCATCAGCTCTGTTCATCTCGAGCAGAGAGAATACATATCCAGCAGCAAAATTTTTTCTACACTATGAGGCCTGGTCTACACTGGGGGGGGGGGTCAAACTCAGGTACGCGACTTCAGCTACGTGAATAGCGTAGCTGAAGTCAAACTACCTTAGTTCGACTGACTTACCCGTCCTGACGCTGCGGGATCGAAGTCCCCGGCTCCCCCGTCGACTCTGCCACCGCCGTTCGCTTTGTCGAATTCTCTGCGTTGACCCGGCGGGTAAGTATGGACCTACCCTGAGTCCTAGTGGCGCCCCCCCCCCGCGTGCGCGTGTATACACACACACACACACACAGACACACACACACAGAATCTATCACCTGAGCCAGGTGCCTCAGTTTGCCTCATGCTAAGGCCAGCCCTGTCCTGTGGGCACGGAGAACCTAACTTCCATTTATGTCAGCCAGGGAGGCTGGATGTGCACATTACAGGAAATAAACTGTTCGGCCAGCATAATCCACTGAAAAAAACTTCGTATTGCTAATTGCAACCAAGGCTCTCACTGTGTGGCTCTTTGTCCTGTCTCTGTTGTCTAGAGCATGAGCAGAGCTTTATGAGACAGCTGCTGCTGTCGCCAGCCAGCTAAGCAAGTTTCCCATCGTCTCTCTTCTGGCTGTGGATGCTTGACTGCAGCAGCTCGGCAAAGGGCCCAGCCTTGCTCTCTAATGGTCATTCTCCCTTGCTTGAATCGTTCTTCATGTACCATCATGTAGCCTCATTAAAACAGCCCAGATGTGGACACAGGCATCAGCAACCGATTCCCAAGCTAAAGTCCCTTTGCAATCCAGGAAACAGCCTGGGTTGTCTGGAGCGCAGGGTTTGGTCCATGGTGACTGCCGACACTGCACCTGCTATACAGCGACTCATGGGACACCTCTAGCCCATCAGCACTCGGCTCTCCCACATTCTGCTGAGCGGCTGAGATCTGGGGGAACAGAAACCCTTTGTTAGAAACAGAAAAGCTCCTCACAGGAACACTCTGTCTCGGATTCCCACAGGGGCGCTCTCTGGTCATTCACTTATCACCCAAGACCTAAAACCTACAGCACCAGAGCCCTTGCAATTGTCCAGAACCAGGCTCCAAATCCCTCGAGTGGCTCACAAGGTGGATAAGAGTCCTGGTGCAGCCAACCCATTGACCAAGTAGCCCCCCCCCCCCTTGGTAAGTAAGAGGTTGCAGGCACTGAGGCCTCGAATAGCTCTTTCTGGAGCAGGATTCACCGCAGGTGTCATGAGATGCTGGAAATGTGTCTGCGCACTCTGGAACCCAACTCATACAGACAAGAAAGGACACTACTGCTCCCAGCAGCAATCTCTCCTGCAGCTCACCTGCTAGAGATTAGGGGTCTTTCAGATCTGGATCATTCCCATGCCTCACCTCACTGACATTCCCATGAGCCTCACATACTCTGCTGGAAACAAGTAGCAGGCTCTTGCCCTGTATCCATGACACGCTCACTGCAGGGGTGGGGGGGGAGACAGCGCCACACCTGAGCACCGGTGGAGAGTCCTTACCTCCCCGCATCCTGGCCATGTTCCTATAGCCCAGGCGCTCGGTGTCCTGGAGCCGTCCCGACACCACAGCTCTCTTGCCTCTCTGATGTTCAGCCCTGGGGGAGAAGGACACACCCATTTGGTCCATTTGGCATTCCGGTTTCAGTGCCTGTTTCCTTCTGTTCCCATTGCTGGGTACACACTGGCCGGGGTCCTCGTGGCATCCATGGACCAATGGACTCGCAGGGTCCCCACCAGGTGGTTTAGTACCGAAGGGGATTTGTTTCAGTCATCGCAGTAATCATGGGACCCTTGTGGCCATTGTGCTCTGGGAGTGGGTGCCTGTTAATGGTGGCGTCTAATACCGAGAACCCCCCACCCCCACCCACTGAAGTCAGGCCCAGCTGCTGACATCCTACAAGCTTTGTGTCCTTTCCCTGTGGTTCCTGCTTCAGCTCCTACCCTCATGATGGGCTCTGTCCCTCCACATGCCTCAATAGCTCCATTCCTGTCCCCTCACTAGCTAGCTGCCCCGTCAGGGCTGGGATTTCCTGGACTGGGGACAGAGCTGAGCTCTGACATAAAGCAGCCAATTTCCCTGGCACTTTCACATTCACCTCCCTAATTCAGAGAGAGGGGCAGAGAAAGAGTCATCATCTAAGGTGGGGTGGGTCTCAGAGGAGGGGGCTTCTTTCTGTAGGGTCCCATTGCCCAGCTGAGGGAGTCTCAAAGGAGGGGGGGCCTTGTTTCTATTGGGGTTCCTCTGCCCCGCTACAGTGGGTCTAAATAGAGAGGCCTTAGTTCTAGAGGCGTCCCAATGGCCAGCGGGAGCTAATCTCCGAGAGGCTCATTTCCATGGGGTCCCATTGCCCAGCTGGGTTTCTTACCGTTCTTCTGCAGGAAGAGCCTGTGCAGCCCATAGATCTCGCCCCTGGCTGAGCACTCGCTGCCTAGCTACTCCAGAATAACAAGGGCCCTGAGGCCAGGCACAAATCTGCCAGCCACTGCCCTATGGAATGCAGTCCCTTACGGACCCAGGGGGGACCAATTAGCCAAGGGATGAGGAACTTGACTCAAGCCCTGACACTTCAGGATGCTGGGGTCAAAGGTCACGTACCTCCAATCCAGGCAGGGAGGTGGCAAATTCGAGCAGGGCAGCACTGCTCTGTATGGCCCTGGCTCTCTCCTGGGTTTTTTTGGAGAGGAACCTGAAATGGATGTGCTGTGGGAAAAGGAGGCAGGGGAGGGTCAGCGGGCAGGCGACGTGTTTCTAAACGAGCCTCTTCCCCTCTCCATGGGGCTGAGACTTTGTGCTCAGGGTGGAAGAATAGCTGATTGGAAAAGGGGACTCATGACACTGCCCACGTCTTGCTGGGCACAAGCTCATTGTCTCTCCAGGCTGGGACAATGGTCAGTCTTGGGGCTGGTCTATTTACTCTGAAACGCCTGATCAATGAACAGCATGTCAGGATCAAGGTACACGCCCTTGACACACACACCCCAGACCCCAGGTGTAAAGGACTTGGTAGCATGGATGGAACAGCCGTGAGGACAAAAGCTCTGGCCCAGGGGAGCTGAAGGGAGAATGTTGATGGATTCCCTCTCTGCTTCCTGCCACCAGCGCTCCTCCGACTTCCCCAAGGCAGGTGACTTTGTGCTGCAGCTGGGTCTCTATGTATCTCACCCAGCCAATAACATCAGCCGGCAAGCCAGGGGCGAGATCTATGGGATGCACAGGCTCTTCATGCAGAAGAGGGGTGTAACCCCCAAGCAGATTACCTAGAGTCCTGGAGCTCTGTCTGCTGGCAGCTCAGGGAGTAGGAGCCAAGGCAAACTCAGAGTCTGCCCAGCAACCAATAGGGAGTGGAGATGCCCCTCCCAGGGAGTGGAAGAGAGGAGAAGCCATTTTTGAGGAGAGGCTGGAGCCAGCCAGGCAAGGGCCGAACTGGCTGTGAGGGGGCTGGTGAGTCCCAGGCCTGCAAGCAGGGTTCCCCTGAGAACTGGCCTCTAGGGACCTGACCGCAGATCCTCAGCTGGGTTTTCCTTCCCCCCGGATGATTCCCAATTGTTACATTTGCTGAGAAATTTCCCCAGCCAGGCTGGGTTCACCTCCAGCTCCCCTGGTGAGACCAGTCCCCACATGGTCAGCGCTGCTAGTCCAAGGCTGATTCCTGCCTGAGGAGGATCCCTGCCAGCGGACAGCAGCCCCTGGAATCGTCCAGCGTCATCCTCAACCCTGAAGATCATTTGTGGAGTTCGTGAGTGCCTTGTCTTTAGTTGGTTAGTCAGGGAATTTGTTTTGGGGACCCTCTACTCCCTGAACTGTGTCCTCAAGCCAGGGAGTGAGGGTTTGAGGATTCTATAATCTACCGCTTATTACACCTGTGGAGGGATTCACCACCTCCTCCCACTTGTGGGTCTTTTGGGCTGTACTGAACCCAGTCAGCCGCACTGCTACACCTCTGCAGAGAATTGTATAGGTCATCAAGGGCCCCAGCAAGGTACGCGTACCAACAGGACACTAGTTTTACATTTGTTACATCCAGACACGGGTATTTTAAGTGTGGGCACCGGTGACCCTAAACATAGTGTTTAACCTGTTATGTAGTATTTGTTGCCTGTTTAATATAATTGTTGTGTTGAATATATTTTTATGTGTTGTGCTATTTCTTGGAAGTCTCCAACTATCTGTCAAATAAGTGGGGATTCCTCTGTAGTTAGAATTTTCCGCCCAAGCTGCCCTGGTGACCCTGCCAGGAAGGAGCGAGGGGGGTGGAGGCACCGCCAACTAATTTTATAACCAAAAAAGGAAATAGATTCACCCTACTGAGTGGGTGGCGGGATCCAAAAGAACCCAGACCTGTCCATCAGAACATGTAAGCGGATTGCCATTAAAGGAGGTAATCAGGTGGAGAGGGGCGCTACAGGGGTAAGAAACCCAGCTGGGAAATGGGGCTGTGGGGCTCGGGTTTGAGAACTGTGGCAGGGAACGGGGGCCTGTGGGGGATGGGTTTCAGCGCTGTGACAGGGAATGGGAGGTTGTGCAGGATGGGTTTCAGCGCTGTGGCAGGGAATGGGGGCAGTGGGGGATGGGTTTGAAGGCTGTGGCAGGGAATGGGGGCCTGTGGGGGATGGGTTTGAGGGCTGCGGCAGGGAATGGGAGCTGTGGGGGATGGGTTTGAGCGCTGTGGCAGGGAACGAGGCAGCTGTGATGGGGCTATGGGGGATGGGTTTGAGGTCTGTGGCAGGGAATGGGGTCCTGTGGGGGATGGGTTTGAGCGCTGTGGCAGGGAATGAGGCGGCTGTGATGTGGTTGTGGGGGATGGGTTTCTCGGCTGTGGCATGAATCTTGGTGGCTGTGATGAGGCTGTGGGGGATGGGTTTGAGAGCTCTGGCAGGGAATGAGGTGGCTGTGATGTGGCTGTGGGCGATGGGTTTTTGGGCTGGGGAAGGGACTGGGGGGCTATGTGGGATGGATTTATTCTCTGCGGCATGAATCTTGGTGGCTGTGATGGGGCTGTGGGCGATGGGTTTGAGCACTGTGGCAGGGAATGGGGGGCTGTGGGGGATGGGTTTGAGAGCTGTGGCCAGGGAATGAGGTGGCTGTGATGTGGCTGTGGGTGATGGGTTCTTGGGCTGTGGAAGGGAATGGGGGGCTATGTGGGATGGATTTATTCTCTGCGGCATGAATCTTGGTGGCTGTGATGGGGCTGTGGGCGATGGGTTTGAGCACTGTGGCAGGGAATGGGGGGCTGTGGGCGATGGGTTTTTGGGCTGTGGCCGGGAATGGGGGGCTGAGAGGGAGGGGTTTGAGCGCTGTGGCAGGGAATGGGGGCAGTGATTGGGGCCGTGGGGGATGGGTTTCAGTGCTGTGACAGGGAATGGGAGGCTGTGGGGATGGTTTTAGCGCTGTGGAAGAGATTGGGGGCGCTGGGGCATGGATTTCGCGCTGTGGCAGGGACTGTGGGGCTGTGGCGGATGGGTTTGTGGGCTGTGGCAGGGAATAAGAGGGTATGGGGGTCGGGTTTGAGTGCTGTGGCAGGGAATGGGGGGCTGTGGGGGATGGGTTTGAGAGCTGTGCGAGGGAATGAGGTGGCTGTGATGAGGCTGTGGGGGATGGGTTCAATGTCTGTGAAACGGAATGGGGGGCTGTAGGGGATCGGTTTTAGTTTTGCAGCAGGGAATGGGGGGCTATGGTGGTCGGGTTTGAGTGCTGTGGCAGGGAATGGAGGGCTGTGGGGGATGGGATTGAGGGCTGTGGCAGAGGATGGGGGGCTGTGGGGGCCGGGTTTGAGTGCTGTGGCAGGGAATGGAGGGCTGTGGGGGATGGGATTGAGGGCTGTGGCAGCGGATTGGGGGCTGTGGGGGCCGGGTTTGAGTGCTGTGGCAGGGAATGGTGGGCTTTGGGGGCCCGGTTTGACCTCTGTGGCAGGGAATGGTGGGCTGTGGGGGATGGTTTGAGCGCTGTGGCAGGGAATGGGGGGCTGTGGGGGATGGGTTTGAGCACTGTGGCAGGGAATCTGCGGCTATGGGGGATGGGTTTGAGCGCTCTGGCAGGGAATGGGGGGCTGTGGGGGATGGGTTTGAGCGCTGTGGCAGGGAATCTGGGGCTATGGGGGATGGGTTTGAGCGCTCTGGCAGGGAATGGGGGGCTGTAGGGTTTGGAGGTTATGGAGGGGTCAGTGGCTGTGGTGGAGCACACTGGGTCAGCGCATTCAGCTGTTAACCCAAAGGATGGTGATTTGAGCCCACCCAGGGATGGTACTGACCCTACTACCTCCTTGGACCCTCAAAGGAACCCTTTTGCCGCTTCAGAGCTGTCCCTGCTGGCCTCAGTGTGTTCAGCTTGTGGCCCGAAGGGCGCGCTGGCTGCAACACGAAAATCCATCTCTCAGCAGCTATGCCGGGGGCTCGGGCTTAATCCTCAAGGCCGAGCACAAAACCCTTCAGCCGGGCATTTTTTGCCCCCTTTCCGCTTCTGCCCAAGCAGCAAGGGAGAAACAGAGGGGACATGCTGGCTCTAAGGGTATGTCTACGGGTAGCGATCGGTTTATCAGGGATCGATAGATCGCTTTCCATCTAGACGCGATATATCGATCCCCGAACGCGCTCCCATCAACCCCAGAACTCCACCAGGGCGAGCGGCGGTAGCGGGGTCGACAGGGGGAGCCGCGGCCGTCGATCCCGCGCTGCGAGGACGGGAGGTAAGTCGAAATAAGAGACTTCGACTTCAGGCAAGCTATTCCCCTAGCTGAATTTGTGTATCTTACATCGACCCCCCCCCCCCCCAGTGTAGGCCAGGCCTAGGAGTGCCTCCCTCCCACTTCCCTGTTGGCTGCTGTGATAAATGGGGGGGCGGGCGTAGCTCCCTTTTGTGGACACCCAGCCAGCCAGTTAGCTATAAAGTCCCTCTTGGTGGCTGTACTCTGCTTGTTTTACCTGTAAAGGGTTAAAAAGCCTCCTGCATAGGTAAAAGAAAGGAGTTGGGCCTCTGATCAAAAGAGCCAATGGGAGGGCTTTTTAAAAATGGAAAAAAGAACCTACCACTCTGATTTGGGAGCAATTTCCACCCCTTTTGCATGGGTGCAGGTGAGGTAATGAATTGGGCCCTCTGGTTTTTCTCTCGGACTGACCCACCTTGCCCCATCCCAAGATAAGGTGCAGGGCCAATCATGGAAGAACAGTGTCAGGGGAGGCAAAGGGCCTGATTCTGATCTCATGTTTGGTGTAAAACAGGAGTAACTCGATGGATGCCAATGTTGGGACATTAGTGTAAATGAGACCAGAATCTATCTCTGTGGTTGCCTGGTAAATTTCATTCCCCATTCAGGGCAATTGCTTCCTCCTCCTATTTGCGTAAGGGATTTCCTCCTTAAAATAGGACAAAAGGAAAGGGGAAAGAAATGGTGACTGACAGAATAAGAAGCAGGAAGGTTACATCAAGCCTGGGACGATAAGAGCCAAGGTCAGCGAAGAGCAGGGCGCTTGGTGCCAAGGTCACTCAGAGACAGAAAATGAGAGTGTAACGCACTGGAACTGTTCTTACTGTCAGGGCCGGCTCCAGACCCCAGTGCGCATTTTCCCGGCAGGCGGCTCCGGCGGACCTTCCGCGGTCATGCCTGCGGGAGGTCCACCGGAGGTGCGGGACCAGCGGACCTCCCGCAGGCATGACTGCGGAGGTGCGCTAGTCTCGTGGCTCCGGTGGACCTCCCGCAGGCATGACTGCGGAGGGTCCGCTGGTCCCGCGGCTCGGGTGGACCTCCCGCAGGTATGCCTGTGGAAGCTCCACCCGAGCCGCGGACCACCGGACCCTCCGCAGGCACGTCTGCAAGAGGTCCCCTGAAGTCAGGGTACCGGCGACCGGTAGCGCGCCCCCTGCGGCGCACCGCCCTGCTTGGGGCGGCCGCATTCCTAGAGCCGCCCCTGCTCACTGTGGTCTGTGAATGCTGCGTGGGGGGTGTTGGCCTGGGAGAAAGGTCTGCACTGGGAGATGGGAGACTGGCCTTGAGGGAAGATGCCTGAGCATGTAATGTGAGAACCCAGGAAGGGGTTAGAGGCCAGGTGACTCCTCTGCTTGGGAAGCTGAACAAAGGCCTGGGGGAGGAGACGCTGGGGAGTGAGGGGGTTTTCAGGAGCTGGCTGGGGAATGGAGGGAAGCACAGATAGGGCTCTGACCCCCGAAGGGGGCAGTGGTGCTCCTGGGACCCCAAGATGGATCTAATTGGGGAGGATCCTGTTGTCTGTGCCTCCAAAACCTGTCTTGGACTGTGTTCCTGTCGTCTAAATAAATCTGCTTTACCGGCTGGCTGAGAGTCATGGTGGGGGTGCAGGGCCTTGACTCCCCGACACTCCGTGACAGAGATTGACACTCATCTCTTGCTGTTCTGCTTACATATTACTATCTCGCCAAATCTCCTGCTAGCAAGAAGAGGCAACCCCTCAGCTGGTGCCATAGCTCCATCAGATCTGCCCCCTAATAGCTTTTCTGGAGGAACGGGAAAGGCCGTTAAATATGGAATAGCAGATCCACAGTCATTTTTGTTAAGGTTAGCACTGCTGTCATGGCAGCCACCCAGGAGGGATGGAAAAGAACAGAAGCTTCTGTCTCAGATGCTGCAGGAAGGACACAAGGACAGCTAGCGCTTTCGGCCCCTGGATCCTGACTCATGCAATGGACTTGGGAGACCATCTCACTGTAGCTTTCTCATTCCCAGAGAGATGCTGCTCACGCTGCTTCAGCCTGTGGTGCCGAGTACAGCGTATAACAGAGCTGAGTCATTTTAAGGCCGGCCAGACTTGGAACAGACTAGAGAGAACGAAAAAAAGATAAGCTAGTATAGAGAAGTGGGGTGAAATGATGTACCAAGACAGAGACAGCAGGAATCTAAAGCGTCAGTGTGACAAAGTGGGGATTTTCCCTTGTTATGGTGTATGTGTGTCTTACTGTTGAGCCTATGTGAATTTTACTGTTTTGCATGAATACTGTGTGTGCCTCAGTTTCCCTGCATGCTGCACTAATACCTCGGTGGTGGGAATAGGGTTGTGTGACTTTGGCTGAGACCTCTGGGGCAGGTGAGGCTGCTCCAGCTGCCTGCACATATGCTATGACTGGTGCTCTTTGTAACCTGATACCCAGGAGGGGGACTACACCCAAGTGACGCCCAGGTGACTTGCCTGGCAAGCAGGACAAGCAGGAGGCAAAGCCAATGGGGTGCCGGAGGTCGGGTTGCTGGAAGCTAGGCAGTCTGCTTGGGAGGACTGGTAGAGGGGGAGTCCAGAGCTTCTGGATGGACTTGGCTGAAAGTCACTGATTTGGAGCAAAGAATCCTGTGGCACCTTATAGACTAAGAGACGTTTTGCAGCATGAGCTTTCGAAGAAGTGGGTATTCACCCACGAAAGCTCATGCTGCAAAACGTCTCTTAGTCTATAAGGTGCCACAGGATTCTTTGCTGCTTTTACAGAACCAGACTAACACGGCTACCCCTCTGATACTAGTCACTGATTTCTCTGCTAACAAGTTCAATTCTACCCGCTGCATTCGTGTCAACTAATAAACCTTCTGTTTTACTAGCTGGCTGAGAGTCACTGCTGACTGCCGAGTTGGGGTGCAGGGCCCCGTCCGGGTGGACTCGCTGCAGGAAGCGCACAGTGTGGAAGGGGATGCTCAGATCCAGGAAGATCGAAGCTGTGTAAGCATCTTGCCCTGGAGACAGTGCGCTCACAAGGCGGAGGGTCCCCCAGAGTCCTGACTGGCCTTGTATGGAGAAGTTCCAGAACATAACCTGAGGACTCCGTGATTCGGGACTCTGTGACAGTCAGCTCCGATAATATGGTGATGCGCACCTTCTGAGAACAAAAATAAAGTATCCCAGAGGTTATTTAGGTGCAATTATAAGTAGGTGAGGACATTTCCCTACTTTAAGGTGTGCGTGATTGGGGGACCACAGCCTCCCCAAATTTGAGCCTGTAAAGTGGGCAATCCCAGGCCCAAAATTAGCAACTGAGCCCTACCTCATCCCCTCCTGGCTGTGGGGCTAACCCTGATTAGCAGAGGTAAGAGCTCTGCTCCCCAGCTGACATGCCAAGGTAGTAGCACTAGGCTCTGCCCGCCAGGGGAGCCAGAGGAAGGGGGACAACATCCCCCTCTCGTCATCACAGCTAGCCAGAGGCCAGGAAGGCCACATGAGAGGATGATCCTAAAATGGTCATCAAGGGGTTATCCAGAATATTATGGCCTGGTGACATGCTTCACCCCATCCTGTTTAGTCAGTGGGGATTTTATTCCTGCCCCTCTTGTAACTTGTGATGCGGTTGAAGGAAGCAGCAAGCTCCCAGCCTGCGGGCGGGGACTAGGCTGGTTTCTGTTGCACAGAGCAGTCCTTTTATAGAAGGGCACCAGCCAGCTCCCTGTCCTGTGTGCGTTGGGGAGAAGTTACTGGTGGGAGGATGGGGAGAGACACCCTGTTAGGCTGGACCCAAAGGTGAGACAGAACATGCCTGGGACACACAGTGTGCTCCGGTAAGGAACACCCAGACTAAGCAGGACGGGGGGACACAAGCACTAAAGGAGACATAGTGCTGGGGAGGTACACAGACATTTATCTATCTCCCACCAGCCATGGTGGGCCCTGTGGCACCATGGGAGTGGCAGTGGCGCCTGTGTCCATTTCCTGTCAGCCACTGCCAGGCCCAGCTGGACTTCCCATTTCCGGTGCGAGTCCAGAAGCAGAAGTTGCCATGAGGTGGTGCCGTGAAGGGTGGTGCTGTTGTCAGGCGAAAGCAGGAGGAGTAGGTGGGAATCCGTGCTACCATGGGGAGGTGACACCCTTGCTGTGAAAGGGCCCCGGCATTATGGGAGATGTCATCTCCCTGCCATGCCATGCTCTGCACCGGACCCAGCCTGTGGAGCTGAAGTAGGGAACTCCATACCGCAACACATCAGGCACCCCTCATTCTCAATTCCCTTGTCCCTGCCACCCCACCCCATCAGTTATAGAACGGGAGGAAACTTTACTTCTGGGAGGAAGATCCAGGGAACTACAGGCCAGACAGTCTCACCTCAGTCCCTGGAAAAATCATGGAACAGGTCCTCAAGGAATCAATTCTGAACCACTTAAAGGAGGGGAAAGTGATCAGGAACAGTCAGCATGGATTCACCAAGGGCAAGTCATGCCTGACTAACCTTAATTGCCTTCTATGATGAGATAACCGGTTCTGTGGATGAGGGGAAACCAGTGGATGTGCTATTTCTGGACTTTAGCAAAGCCTTTGATACAGTCTCCCACTGTATTCTTGCCAGCAAGTTAAAGAAGTATGGGCTGGATGAATGGACAGTAAGGTGGATAGAAAACTGGCTAGATGGTCGGGCTCAACGGGTAGTGATCAATGGGTCCATGTCTAGTTGGCGGCCGGTATCAAGTGGAGTGCCCCAAGGGTTAGTGCTGGGGCCGGTTTTGTTCAATATCTTCATTAACGATCTGGAGGATGGTGTGGACTGCACCCGTAGCAAGTTTGCAGATGACACTAAACTGGGAGGAGTGGTAGATACGCTGGAGGGTAGGGATAGGATACAGAGGGACCTAGACAAATTAGAGGATTGGGCCAAAAGAAATATGATGAGGTTCAACAAGGACAAGTGCAGAGTCCTGCACTTAGGACGGAAGAATCCCATGCACTGCTACAGCCTAGGGACCGAATGGCTGGGCAGCAGTTCTGCAGAAAAGGACCTAGGGGTTACGGTGGACGAAAAGCTGAATATGAGTCAACAGTGTGCCCTCGTTGCCAAGAAGGCTAATGGCATGTTGGGTTGTATAAGTAGGGGCATTTCCAGCAGATCGAGGGATGTGATCGTTCCCCTCTATTCAGCACTGGTGAGGCCTCATTTGGAGTACTGTGTCCAGTTTTGGGCCCCACACTACAAGAAGGATGTGGATAAATTGGAGAGAGTCCAGCGGAGGGCAACAAAAATGATTAGGGGGCTGGAGCACATGACTTATGAGGAGAGGCTGAGGGAACTGGGATTGTTTAGCCTGCAGAAGAGAAGAATGAGGGGGGATTTGATAGCTGCTTTCAACTACCTCAAAGGGGGTTCCAAAGAGGATGGATCTAGACTGTTCTCAGTGGTAGAAGATGACAGAACAAGGAGTAATGGTCTCAAGTTGCAGAGGGGGAGGTTTAGGTTGGACATTAGGAAAACCTTTTTCACTAGTAGGGTGGTGAAGAACTGGAATGGGTTACCTAGGGAGGTGGTGGAATCTCCTTCCTTAGAGGTTTTTAAGGTCCGGCTTGACAAAGCCCTGGCTGGGATGATTTAGTTGGGTTTGGTCCTGCTTTGAGCAGGGGGCTGGACTAGATGACCTCCTGAGGTCCCTTCCAACCCTGAGATTCTATGATTCTATGCTCACTTTTCCTGGTTGGACTCTAATAGAGCGAGTACCAGAGCATCTTAACTTCCATTCCCTGTTCCGGTTGGACTCTAACAGAATCTTAACTTCCAAATTGGGAAAGAGAGTGTTTTTCCAGTGGCGATTTACCAGCAAGTGTATGTGATGGACGCGTTACAGAGTAGGCAGCTACTTCACTGCCTCACCCTGTTTGCTTTTCTTTTTCAATAGCTTTAACCCTAAAGCAAAGCTCACAAATGCTCCAATAAGGACACACATTGCTTGTTTCATAGTAAATATATAAATATGTGGCTGAAAATCCTCATTATTCAGAATAATGTGGAAACTAACACTTTAAAGTGAAGACCCTAGGTGTGATTGTTAATTAGTCGTGCCCCAGTAATAAAACTTCCAAGGATGCTCCAAATTATTAATAAATTGTTTATAAAATTCATTTCAAGTTGAACTTGTTTTTAAGCAATAACCAAGCTCTCTAATGTTTACAATTACACAATTTTTGGACAACCTTTTTAATGCAAAGACCTGTTTTAAGCCCCGCTTGGACACCAGTTACATGTGGGATAATTACTGTTTGAAATGTATGAAGTATTTTTGGTCTTTAGACAAGGTTAACCATTTGTATGTAGGAATATGACTGAATCTGGTCACATCTGGGCAGGTGTGCATCCCAACAGGCTTGGTCTCAAAAGCCTGCAAGAGAGGAGATGTGGGAGGAGTGCAAGAGACTCCTACTGTGGTACTGGGTGCTAGAGTGATGCGGAAATGGGTGTAACCAGCCTATTGATCCATAGGTGTTGAATCCATTTCTGTTCATTCACTGGGGGTGATGCAGAGCAGATGCGAGTGGGAGGCAGGGAGAGCAAGAGCTCACGCCTCAGTAGAGCTTTGGGAACCGAAGACTCTTTCTTGGGTTATTTCCTGTGCTTGCAGGCCAGTGGAGCGGAGCAGGGCAAGAGTCTCGGCCCCAGGAAGAGGATCTGGAAGAAATGGACCTGCGCAATCTAGACATCCAACTTTCCAGAGGCATGTAACCAAAGATACTCAGTCCTCACCTCTTCCACCTCACTGGGCAAGAGTTCCTGGTCACGGCATGCTAGCCCTGCTCTCTACCTTGCTTCAGCGGATGTGTGCATTCTGGTTAGGGGAGATCTCTGTGGGATAAAGGCAAGGGGAAAGGACAATAGAATGTGATCATTTTGGATGTGGGAGCAGCCTGGTGCCTCTTACATATAGCCATGACTGCCTTGGGGACTAGCAATCACCGGAGCCAACTACCTTTACATTCCCTGCCACTCGCTTGATGTTCTTGGGATCAACCTTCCTCTATCCACCCATCCCAGCGCAAAGGTAAAATGTTAGTGAGACACTTTACTGGTGCTGTCAATGGCCTCCAGAGCTCGGCGCCTGACCAGAAGCTGCCGTTCTCAGCCCCCCCACTCCCCTCATGTCAGAGACACCAGTTTCATAGGGTGGCTAACTTTCTAATTTGGGAAAACTGGATGCTGAGCAGTGGAACTTCCCTGCCCCCTGCTGCACCTCGTCTATGAAAGCACAGCTCCTGCTCCTTCTCTTCCCTCAAGGGCCTCCCTCCCCACCTTCCCCACCCTGTCGCTCGCTGATCTCCTCACCTCCCTCCCCCCACCAGCTGAGCAGGCCTTGAGGGGCGTGATGGCTTGGATCACAGAAACTGGGCACTGCCACCTGTTGTACCAAGACTACTCCGGCACCCTGTCTTGTTGAGCCAGACATGCCCATCTGCTCCAGCACAGACCCAGGGTCTGAACCGCATGCCCCAAAGCTGCAGACTTAACCTGAAAGCAACTTACGGAAATGTTCCTGTCTTCATCACTCAGAAGTCTCCCAATGGGTTCTAAATCCCAAATATATCCATTTTACCCTGTCTATAGCTTATACAGGGTAAACATAAATTGTTCACCTGCTATAACACTGATAGAGAGATATGCACAGCTGCTTGCCCCCCGACATACGCTGGGTTAATTAATAAGTAAAAAGTGATTTTATTAAATACAGCTAGTAGGATTTAAGTGGTTCCAAGTAGGAGCAGACTGAACAAAGCAAATTACCAAGTAAAATAAAATAAAACACGCAAATCTCAGCTGTTCTCCTAAGCTCGGGATGTGTGTGTGACTGGGGCAGGACGCTGGAGGTACAGCTGTTCTCCCAGGGTTGGGGAGGGGCTGTGTGTGTGACTGGGGCGTTAAACTTCCCCGATGAGTCAAAGCCCTGAGGTTGCCTTAGCAGCTACTCTCTTGCAAAATAACGAGGCAGGCAAACTAGTGCCAGTAGCATATGAATGTAAAAACTTCAAGGTGCTGAGTTAAATTTTGATCCTTGTGAGCCTGAATGTTTATCAGCTGTTTGGGCAATCCAGTCTTTTGACCCGCTCACGAGCACAGCCCTGATCACAATTCAAAGTACTCATACCCCACTCAACTATAGCTTCTCTGACAAACTGATAGGAAGCAGGGTCACCAATACACCTGTGGGCTCAATGAACCCTCATTCCGATCACTATAGCGGTCGTTACCAAAACCGTATCTAAGCCCGATTTATTGACTCACACTTTAATTGAAAAAGGAACTAAGCATGAATGTCCGAGGTTACTTTAGAACAAAAACTTGCACTGGTAGAGGCACCCTCCTTAAGGACAGGAGAAACAGATCTGGTTTACTGATGGCAGCTCAGTAGTAATTAAGGGGAAACGGTATAGTAAATATGCTGCCATAAACCTATGGAAGGAAGTGAATCAAGGTCATTTGGAGCATGGCTCAGCGCAACATGCAGAGCTTCATGTCATATATCATGTTTTAAAATGATATTGACGCTTTCCCGGACCAAGCTATATCTATGCAGACAGTGATTTTTGCGTGAAAGGCAAAATTTGATTGGATATTTGACTGGCAACGAAATCATTGGGACGGAGCAGATGGGAAGGAGCTAGCGTACCTAGGAGAATGGGAATGTATCCATTCTTCGAAGGCAAGGAAACCCAATCAGTTACAAAGCCCACAGCAGGGACAGAAGTGTGGAACCGCCGAGGCGACGCTATCACCCAGCGGCAAAACAGAGCAATTGCTACTAGAAGCCAGCTATGCGCCTGAGCTCATTTCTGGTACGCTGCTGCCATCTAGCGATGTGAGTGATAATTGCAGCCAAAGCCAGGGGAAAACGGCGGGGAAGAAGCTGACTGAAGCGGCACATCGGTTCACGCATAACGGGACAGAAGGGACCTAAGAAGGCTAAGGCAGTAGCAGACTGAGACGGTATGGAAGATGATGAGTACATTGGTGCAAAATTGTGTGCACTATGCAAAAGCTCGTTCCCCGCACTGGCAACCAATGAGGCACCTGGGACCATGGCATAATATACAGATAGTTTTCATTGATAAGCTGCCGAGAAGAAACGAAGGATTCCAGTAGTTGTTGGTTAGTATAGATTCATTTTCAGGATGGGTGGACGCATTCCCCACTAGGGCTAATACTGCAAGAACTGCAGCTAAAAGGCTTTTCACTGAAGTGTACAGCTATGGAACCCCTGA
The DNA here is from genome assembly GCF_016161935.1 of Mauremys reevesii. NCBI lineage: Eukaryota > Metazoa > Chordata > Testudines > Geoemydidae > Mauremys > Mauremys reevesii. Next base: position 23,078,435 of record NC_052639.1, read on the forward strand.
GACTCAGATAATGAAAGTGCATTTGTGGGGCAAATTTTAACGATAATGTTACAAGCCCTAGAGATCAGCCAGAAATGCCACATTCCATACTGACCCCAGTCCTCTCTTCAGGTAAGAAGAATAAATAGCACTATTAAAGAGGTATTGTGAAAAGTAGTATACCATACGGGTATATGTATGGCCTGAGATCCAACCATGGATCAATCAATTCAGTCAATCAATTAAGTTATTGATCCTGCACATTTTACTATACACCCCAAGGATCATCCCACACAAGTCCAGAATGATTATTTCCAATGGTTTAAACAATTACAGGAGGCTAAAACCTTGGGCATTCCTGGCACAGTTAGTCACTTTGGGAACATTCAATGTACATTGGGGAGCCGGTGGTTTCATTTCACCACTGAAAACCAGATCCAAATTATACCACTATCTATGTGTTACATGGGTCCTTTGAGTTACTTACTGGCTAAACATCACACCCTATGACCGTGACGGTATATTGGAGTTTAGCACACCTACCCAGCCTACCATAGATTACAATCGTCATTGTCTACCTGTTCTTCCTGGATACCATGGGTTTCCACCTTTTAAACCAGGAACCCTAGTGACTCAGACAATATCAATACGGGTGAATGGAACTAAATTGGTAGGAAATACAACAGTCTAGTTTTAAATGGTCCACATGAGCACGCGGGGGGGGGGGTGCCACTAGGACTCAGGGTAGGTCCATACTTACCCGCCGGGTCAACGCAGAGAATTCGACAAAGCGAACGGCGGTGGCAGAGTCGACGGGGGAGCCGGGGACTTTGATCCCGCAGCGTCAGGACGGGTAAGTCAGTCGAACTAAGGTAGTTTGACTTCAGCTACGCTATTCACGTAGCTGAAGTCGCGTACCTGAGTTTGACCCCCCCCCCCCGCAGTGTAGACCAGGCCTCATAGTGTAGAAAAAATTTTGCTGCTGGATATGTATTCTCTCTGCTCGAGATGAACAGAGCTGATGGAGTGCTGTGCTGGAGGAAGGAGAGCACATAAGAACTAATAGGCAGGAAGGAGAAAAGGTGAGAAAAAGCAACAGGAGCTGCAGGGAGAGAGAGGGAGAGGAGCACCCCCAGAAGCCTGGACTGATTAACACCAGCTTGTCAGGGAGCTTTCTATTTCCTACTGCTTCCCTGAACCGACTCAAGGCGAACAGGCAGTCAGCTGAAGTAGTAGGAGCCAGTTAGGCCCTTAAGCTCCTGCTATCTTCCCTCACTCAGCCCCTTGCCACCAGCCTGCTTATTCGCCCCCTTCAACTGAGTGTTGAGAGTTGGTACAGAACAGCAGTCATGAGTGAAAGAAGAAAACGCCCCTCTTGGGCAGCATTTAGAAAAAGAAAGAAAGCAAGCAAAGGACATTTTTCCATCTAAGCAGGCAGGAGCTCTCCTGAGATACGTAGACACAAATTTTCAGGGTGAGCCTTCCAGCCCCAGTGAGGCTGTGAGTCTGGCCAGAAAACTGGCATGTCATGAGAAGGCAGCAAATCACCAGTGAGCATTCCATAGCTGGAAAGAACTTGCGATGAGACAGATGGCTGGTCTGCACCATGGAACAATGGACTCGCAGGGTCCCCACCAGGTGGTTTAGTACCGGAAGGGGGATTTGTTTCAGTCATCGCAGTAATCATGGGACCCTTGTGGCCATTGTGCTCTGGGAGTGGGTGCCTGTTAATGGTGGCGTCTAATACCGAGAACCCCCCCCCCCACCCACTGAAGTCAGGCCCAGCTGCTGACATCCTACAAGCTTTGTGTCCTTTCCCTGTGGTTCCTGCTTCAGCTCCTACCCTCATGATAGGCTCTGTCCCTCCACATGCCTCAATAGCTCCATTCCTGTCCCCTCACTAGCTAGCTGCCCCGTCAGGGCTGATTTCCCTGGACTGGGGGACAGAGCTGAGCTCTGAGATAAAGCAGCCAATTTCCTGGCACTTTCACATTCACCTCCCTAATTCAGAGAGAGGGGCAGAGAAAGAGTCATCATCTAAGGTGGGGTGGGTCTCAGAGGAGGGGCTTCTTTCTGTAGGGTCCCATTGCCCAGCTGAGGAGTCTCAAAGGAGGGGGCTTGTTTCTATTGGGGTTCCTCTGCCCCACTACAGTGGGTCTAAATAGAGAGGCCTTAGTTCTAGAGGCGTCCCAATGGCCAGCGGGAGCTAGTCTCCGAGAGGCTCGTTTCCATGGGGTCCCATTGCCCAGCTGGGTTTCTTACCGTTCTTCTGCAGGAAGAGCCTGTGCAGCCCATAGATCTCGCCCCTGGCTGAGCACTCGCTGCCTAGCTACTCCAGAATAACAAGGGCCCTGAGGCCAGGCACAAATCTGCCAGCCACTGCCCTATGGAATGCAGTCCCTTACGGACCCAGGGGGGACCAATTAGCCAACGGATGAGGAACTTGACTCAAGCCCTGACACTGCAGGATGCTGGGGTCAAAGGTCACTTACCTCCAATCCAGGCAGGGAGGTGGCAAATTCGAGCAGGGCAGCACTGCTCTGTATGGCCCTGGCTCTCTCCTGGGTTTTTTTGGAGAGAAACCTGAAATGGATGTGCTGTGGGAAAAGGAGGCAGGGGAGGGTCAGCGGGCAGGCGTACGTGCTCTACAAACGAGCCTCTTCCCCTCTCCATGGGGCTGAGACTTTGTGCTCAGGGTGGAAGAATAGCTGATTGGAAAAGGGGACTCATGACACTGCCCACGTCTTGCTGGGCACAAGCTCATTGTCTCTCCAGGCTGGGACAATGGTCAGTCTTGGGGCTCGTCTATTTACTCTGAAACACCTGATCAATGAACAGCATGTCAGGATCAAGGCACACGCCCTTGACACACACACCCCAGGCCCCAGGTGTAAAGGACTTGGTAGCATGGATGGAACAGCCGTGAGGACAAAAGCTCTGGCCCAGGGGAGCTGAAGGGAGAATGTTGATGGATTCCCCTCTCTGCTTCTTGCCACCAGCGCTCCTCCGACTTCCCCAAGCCAGGTGACTTTGTGCTGCAGCTGGGTCTCTATGTATCTCACCCAGCCAATAACATCAGCCGGCAAGCCAGGGGCGAGATCTATGGGATGCACAGGCTCTTCATGCAGAAGAGGGGTGTAACCCCCAAGCAGATTACCTAGAGTCCTGGAGCTCTGTCTGCTGGCAGCTCAGGGAGTAGGAGCCAAGGCAAACTCAGAGTCTGCCCAGCAACCAATAGGGAGTGGAGATGCCTCCCAGGGAGTGGAAGAGAGGAGAAGCCATTTTGAGGAGAGGCTGGAGCCAGCCAGGGCAAGGGCCGAACTGGCTGTGAGGGGGGCTGGTGAGTCCCAGGCCTGCAAGCAGGGTTCCCCCTGAGAACTGGCCTCTAGGGACCTGACCGCAGATCCCTCAGCTGGGTTTTCCTTCCCCACGGATGATTCCCAATTGTTACATTTGCTGAGAAATTTCCCCAGCCAGGCTGGGTTCACCTCCAGCTCCCCTGGTGAGACCAGTCCCCACATGGTCAGCGCTGCTAGTCCAAGGCTGATTCCTGCCTGAGGAGGATCCTGCCAGCGGACAGCAGCCCCTGGAATCGTCCAGCGTCATCCTCAACCCTGAAGATCATTTGTGGAGTTCGTGAGTGCCTTGTCTTTAGTTGGTTAGTCAGGGAATTTGTTTTGGGGACCCTCTACTCCCTGAACTGTGTCCTCAAGCCAGGGAGTGAGGGTTTGAGGATTCTATAATCTACCGCTTATTACACCTGTGGAGGGATTCACCACCTCCTCCCACTTGTGGGTCTTTTGGGCTGTACTGAACCCAGTCAGCCGCACTGCTACACCTCTGCAGAGAATTGTATAGGTCATCAAGGGCCCCAGCAAGATGCAGCGTACCAACAGGACACTAGTTTTACATTTGTTACATCCAGACACGGGTATTTTAAGTGTGGGCACCGGTGACCCTAAACATAGTGTTTCCCCTGTTATGTAGTATTTGTTGCCTGTTTAATATAATTGTTGTGTTGAATATATTTTTATGTGTTGTGCTATTTCTTGGAAGTCTCCAACTATCTGTCAAATAAGTGGGGATTCCTCTGTAGTTAGAATTTTCCGCCCAAGCTGCCCTGGTGACCCTGCCAGGAAGGAGCGAGGGGGGTGGAGGCACCGCCAACTAATTTTATAACCAAAAAAGGAAATAGATTCACCCTACTGAGTGGGTGGCGGGATCCAAAAGAACCCAGACCTGTCCATCAGAACATGTAAGCGGATTGCCATTAAAGGAGGTAATCAGGTGGAGAGGGGCGCTACAGGGGTAAGAAACCCAGCTGGGAAATGGGGCTGTGGGGCTCGGGTTTGAGAACTGTGGCAGGGAACGGGGGCCTGTGGGGGATGGGTTTCAGCGCTGTGACAGGGAATGGGAGGTTGTGCAGGATGGGTTTCAGCGCTGTGGCAGGGAATGGGGGCAGTGGGGGATGGGTTTGAAGGCTGTGGCAGGGAATGGGGGCCTGTGGGGGATGGGTTTGAGGGCTGCGGCAGGGAATGGGAGCTGTGGGGGATGGGTTTGAGCGCTGTGGCAGGGAACGAGGCAGCTGTGATGGGGCTATGGGGGATGGGTTTGAGGTCTGTGGCAGGGAATGGGGTCCTGTGGGGGATGGGTTTGAGCGCTGTGGCAGGGAATGAGGCGGCTGTGATGTGGTTGTGGGGGATGGGTTTCTCGGCTGTGGCATGAATCTTGGTGGCTGTGATGAGGCTGTGGGGGATGGGTTTGAGAGCTCTGGCAGGGAATGAGGTGGCTGTGATGTGGCTGTGGGCGATGGGTTTTTGGGCTGTGGAAGGGAATGGGGGGCTGTGTGGGATGGGTTTATGCGCTGCGGTATGAATCTTGGTGGCTGTGATGTGGCTGTGGGCGATGGGTTTCTGGGCTGTAGAAGGGAATGGGGGGCTGTGGGGGATGGGTTTGAGAGCTGTGGCCAGGGAATGAGGTGGCTGTGATGTGGCTGTGGGTGATGGGTTCTTGGGCTGTGGAAGGGAATGGTGGGCTATGTGGGATGGATTTATTCTCTGCGGCATGAATCTTGGTGGCTGTGATGGGGCTGTGGGCGATGGGTTTGAGCACTGTGGCAGGGAATGGGGGGCTGTGGGCGATGGGTTTTTGGGCTGTGGCAGGGAATGGGGGGCTGTGGGGGATGGGTTTGAGCGCTGTGGCAGGGAATAAGGTGGCTGTGATGTGGCTGTGGGCGATGGGTTTTTGGGCTGTGGAAGGGAATGGGGGGCTGTGTGGGATGGGTTTATGCGCTGCGGCATGAATCTTGGTGGCTGTGATGAGGCTGAGGGGGATGGGTTTCTGGGCTGTAGAAGGGAATGGGGGGCTGTGGGGGATGGGTTTGAGAGCTGTGGCCAGGGAATGAGGTGGCTGTGATGTGGCTGTGGGTGATGGGTTCTTGGGCTGTGGAAGGGAATGGGGGGCTATGTGGGATGGATTTATTCTCTGCGGCATGAATCTTGGTGGCTGTGATGGGGCTGTGGGCGATGGGTTTGAGCACTGTGGCAGGGAATGGGGGGCTGTGGGCGATGGGTTTTTGGGCTGTGGCCGGGAATGGGGGGCTGTGGGGGATGGGTTTGAGCGCTGTGGCAGGGAATGGGGGGCAGTGATTGGGGCCGTGGGGGATGGGTTTCAGTGCTGTGACAGGGAATGGGAGGCTGTGGGGGATGGTTTTTAGCGCTGTGGAAGGGATTGGGGGGCTCTGGGGAATGGATTTAGAGCTGTGGCAGGGAATGTGGGGCTGTGGCGGATGGGTTTGTGGGCTGTGGCAGGGAATAAGAGGGTATGGGGGTCGGGTTTGAGTGCTGTGGCAGGGACTGGAGGGCTGTGGGGATGGGTTTGAGAGCTGTGCGAGGGAATGAGGTGGCTGTGATGAGGCTGTGGGGGATGGGTTCAATGTCTGTGAAACGGAATGGGGGGCTGTGGGGGATCGGTTTTAGTTTTGCAGCAGGGAATGGGGGGCTATGGTGGTCGGGTTTGAGTGCTGTGGCAGGGAATGGAGGGCTGTGGGGGATGGGATTGAGGGCTGTGGCAGAGGATGGGGGGCTGTGGGGGCCGGGTTTGAGTACTGTGGCAGGGAATGGTGGGCTTTGGGGGCCCGGTTTGACCTCTGTGGCAGGGAATGGTGGGCTGTGGGGGCCCGGTTTGACCTCTGTGGCAGGGAATGGGTGGCTGTGGGGGATGGGTTTGAGTGCTGTGGCAGGGAACGAGGCGGCTGTGATGGGGCTGTGGGTGATGGGTTTGAGCGCTGTGGCAGGGAATGGGGGGCTGTGGAGTCGGGTTTGAGCGCTGTGGCAGGGAATGTGGGGCTGTGGGGGATGGGTTTGAGCACTGTGGCACGGAATGTGGGGCTGTGGGGGATGGGTTTGAGCGCTGTGGCAGGGAATCTGGGGCTATGGGGGATGGGTTTGAGCGCTCTGGCAGGGAATGGGGGGCTGTAGGGGATGGGTTTGGAGGTTATGGAGGGGTCAGTGGCTGTGGTGGAGCACACTGGGTCAGCGCATTCAGCTGTTAACCCAAAGGATGGTGATTTGAGCCCACCCAGGGATGGTACTGACCCTACTACCTCCTTGGACCCTCAAAGGAACCCTTTTGCCGCTTCAGAGCTGTCCCTGCTGGCCTCAGTGTGTTCAGCTTGTGGCCCGAAGGGTGCGCTGGCTGCAACACGAAAATCCATCTCCCAGCAGCCATGCCGGGGGCTCGGGCTTAATCCTCAAGGCCGAGCGCAAAACCCTTCAGCCGGGCATCTTTTGCCCCCTTTCCGCTTCTGCCCAAGCAGCAAGGGAGAAACAGAGGGGACATGCCGGCTCTAAGGGTATGTCTACGGGTAGCGATCGGTTTATCAGGGATCGATAGATCGCTTTCCATCTAGACGCGATATATCGATCCCCGAACGCGCTCCCATCAACCCCAGAACTCCACCAGGGCGAGCGGCGGTAGCGGGGTCGACAGGGGGAGCCGCGGCCGTCGATCCCACGCTGCGAGGACGGGAGGTAAGTCGAAATAAGAGACTTCGACTTCAGGCAAGCTATTCCCCTAGCTGAAGTTGTGTATCTTACATCGATCCCCCCCCCCAGTGTAGGCCAGGCCTAGGAGTGCCTCCCTCCCACTTCCCTGTTGGCTGCTGTGATAAATGGGGGGGCAGGCGTAGCTCCCTTTTGTGGACACCCAGCCAGCCAGTTAGCTATAAAGTCCCTCTTGGTGGCTGTACTCTGCTTGTTTTACCTGTAAAGGGTTAAAAAAGCCTCCCTGCATAGGTAAAAGAAAGGGAGTTGGGCCTCTGATCAAAAGAGCCAATGGGAGGGCTTTTTAAAAATGGAAAAAAGAACCTACCACTCTGATTTGGGAGCAATTTCCACCCCTTTTGCATGGGTGCAGGTGAGGTAATGAATTGGGCCCTCTGGTTTTTCTCTCGGACTGACCCACCTTGCCCCATCCCAAGATAAGGTGCAGGGCCAATCATGGAAGAACAGTGTCAGGGGAGGCAAAGGGCCTGATTCTGATCTCATGTTTGGTGTAAAACAGGAGTAACTCGATGGATGCCAATGTTGGGACATTAGTGTAAATGAGACCAGAATCTATCTCTGTGGTTGCCTGGTAAATTTCATTCCCCATTCAGGGCAATTGCTTCCTCCTCCTATTTGCGTAAGGGATTTCCTCCTTAAAATAGGACAAAAGGAAAGGGGAAAGAAATGGTGACTGACAGAATAAGAAGCAGGAAGGTCACATCAAGCCTGGGACGATAAGAGCCAAGGTCAGCGAAGAGCAGGGCGCTTGGTGCCAAGGTCACTCAGAGACAGAAAATGAGAGTGTAACGCACTGGGACTGTTCTTACTGTCAGGGCCGGCTCCAGACCCCAGTGCCCATTTTCCCGGCAGGGCGGCAGGCGGCTCCGGCGGACCTTCCGCGGTCATGCCTGCGGGAGGTCCACCGGAGGCGCGGGACCAGCGGCCCTCCCCCCGGCATGACTGCGGAGGTGCGCTCGGCTCGTGGCTCTGGTGGCCCTCCCGCAGGCATGACTGCGGAGGGTCCGCTGGTCCCAGCGGCTCGGTGGACCTCCCGCAGGTATGCCTGTGGAAGCTCCACCCGAGCCGCGGGACCACCGGATCCTCCGCAGGCACGTCCGCAAGAGGTCCCCCGAAGTCAGGGTACCGGCGACCGGTAGCGCGCCCCCTGCGGCGCACTGCCCTGCTTGGGGCGGCCGCATTCCTAGAGCCGCCCCTGCTCACTGTGGTCTGTGAATGCTGCGTGGGGGGTGTTGGCCTGGGAGAAAGGTCTGCACTGGGAGATGGGAGACTGGCCTTGAGGGAAGATGCCTGAGCATGTAATGTGAGAACCCAGGAAGGGGTTAGAGGCCAGGTGACTCCTCTGCTTGGGAAGCTGAACAAAGGCCTGGGGGAGGAGACGCTGGGGAGTGAGGGGGTTTTCAGGAGCTGGCTGGGGAATGGAGGGAAGCACAGATAGGGCTCTGACCCCCGAAGGGGGCAGTGGTGCTCCTGGGACCCCAAGATGGATCTAATTGGGGAGGATCCTGTTGTCTGTGCCTCCAAAACCTGTCTTGGACTGTGTTCCTGTCGTCTAAATAAATCTGCTTTACCGGCTGGCTGAGAGTCATGGTGGGGGTGCAGGGCCTTGACTCCCCGACACTCCGTGACAGAGATTGACACTCATCTCTTGCTGTTCTGCTTACATATTACTATCTCGCCTTTCAGTTTCCCCTTTTCTCCACCCCCTCACCCCCCCCACACACTATCTCATTAAGAAACAGCTCATCTGCATGGGTCAACTTTCCGCTCATTCAGACTGATGCAACTCCACTGAGTTAATACTGATCTTCAACAGTGTAAGTGTGGAAAATCATGCCCCAAATCTCCTGCTAGCAAGAAGAGGCAACCCCTCAGCTGGTGCCATAGCTCCATCAGATCTGCCCCCTAATAGCTTTTCTGGAGGAACGGGAAAGGCCGTTAAATATGGAATAGCAGATCCACAGTCATTTTTGTTAAGGTTAGCACTGCTGTCATGGCAGCCACCCAGGAGGGATGGAAAAGAACAGAAGCTTCTGTCTCAGATGCTGCAGGCAGGACACAAGGACAGCTAGCGCTTTCGGCCCCTGGATCCTGACTCATGCAATGGACTTGGGAGACCATCTCACTGTAGCTTTCTCATTCCCAGAGAGATGCTGCTCACGCTGCTTCAGCCTGTGGTGCCGAGTACAGCGTATAACAGAGCTGAGTCATTTTTAAGGCCGGCCAGACTTGGAACAGACTAGAGAGAACGAAAAAAAGATAAGCTAGTATAGAGAAGTGGGGTGAAATGATGTACCAAGACAGAGACAGCAGGAATCTAAAGCGTCAGTGTGACAAAGTGGGGATTTTCCCTTGTTATGGTGTATGTGTGTCTTACTGTTGAGCCTATGTGAATTTTACTGTTTTGCATGAATACTGTGTGTGCCTCAGTTTCCCTGCATGCTGCACTAATACCTCGGTGGTGGGAATAGGGTTGTGTGACTTTGGCTGAGACCTCTGGGGCAGGTGAGGCTGCTCCAGCTGCCTGCACATATGCTATGACTGGTGCTCTTTGTAACCTGATACCCAGGAGGGGGACTACACCCAAGTGACGCCCAGGTGACTTGCCTGGCAAGCAGGACAAAGCCAAGTGCCGGAGGTCGGGTTGCTGGAAGCTAGGCAGTCTGCTTGGGAGGACTGGTAGAGGGGGAGTCCAGAGCTTCTGGATGGACTTGGCTGAAAGTCACTGATTTGGAGCAAAGAATCCTGTGGCACCTTATAGACTAAGCATGAGCTTTCGAAGAAGTGGGTATTCACCCACGAAAGCTCATGCTGCAAAACGTCTCTTAGTCTATAAGGTGCCACAGGATTCTTTGCTGCTTTTACAGAACCAGACTAACACGGCTACCCCTCTGATACTAGTCACTGATTTCTCTGCTAACAAGTTCAATTCTACCCGCTGCATTCGTGTCAACTAATAAACCTTCTGTTTTACTAGCTGGCTGAGAGTCACTGCTGACTGCCGAGTTGGGGTGCAGGGCCCCGTCCGGGTGGACTCGCTGCAGGAAGCGCACAGTGTGGAAGGGGATGCTCAGATCCAGGAAGATCGAAGCTGTGTAAGCATCTTGCCCTGGAGACAGTGCGCTCACAAGGCGGAGGGTCCCCCAGAGTCCTGACTGGCCTTGTATGGAGAAGTTCCAGAACATAACCTGAGGACTCCGTGATTCGGGGACTCTGTGACAGTCAGCTCCGATAATATGGTGATGCGCACCTTCTGAGAACAAAAATAAAGTATCCCAGAGGTTATTTAGGTGCAATTATAAGTAGGTGAGGACATTTCCCTACTTTAAGGTGTGCGTGATTGGGGGACCACAGCCTCCCCAAATTTGAGCCTGTAAAGTGGGCAATCCCAGGCCCAAAATTAGCAACTGAGCCCTACCTCATCCCCTCCCTGGCTGTGGGGCTAACCCCTGATTAGCAGAGGTAAGAGCTCTGCTCCCCAGCTGACATGCCAAGGTAGTAGCACTAGGCTCTGCCCGCCAGGGGAGCCAGAGGAAGGGGGACAACATCCCCCTCTCGTCATCACAGCTAGCCAGAGGCCAGGAAGGCCACATGAGAGGATGATCCTAAAATGGTCATCAAGGGGTTATCCAGAATATTATGGCCTGGTGACATGCTTCACCCCATCCTGTTTAGTCAGTGGGGATTTTATTCCTGCCCCCTCTTGTAACTTGTGATGCGGTTGAAGGAAGCAGCAAGCTCCCAGCCTGCGGGGCGGGGACTAGGCTGGTTTCTGTTGCACAGAGCAGTCCTTTTATAGAAGGGCACCAGCCAGCTCCCTGTCCTGTGTGCGTTGGGGGAGAAGTTACTGGTGGGAGGATGGGGAGAGACACCCAAAGGTGAGACAGAACATGCCTGGGACACACAGTGTGCTCCGGTAAGGAACACCCAGACTAAGCAGGACGGGGGGAGGGAGGGACACAAGCACTAAAGGAGACATAGTGCTGGGGAGTTACACAGACATTTATCTATCTCCCACCAGCCATGGTGGGCCCTGTGGCACCATGGGAGTGGCAGTGGCGCCTGTGTCCATTTCCTGTCAGCCACTGCCAGGCCCAGCTGGACTTCCCATTTCCGGTGTGAGTCCAGAAGCAGAAGTTGCCATGAGGTGGTGCCGTGAAGGGTGGTGCTGTTGTCAGGCGAAAGCAGGAGGAGTAGGTGGGAATCCGTGCTACCATGGGAGGTGACACCCTTGCTGTGAAAGGGCCCCGGCATTATGGGAGATGTCATCTCCCTGCCATGCCATGCTCTGCACCGGACCCAGCCTGTGGAGCTGAAGTAGGGAACTCCATACCCCAACACATCAGGCACCCCTCATTCTCAATTCCCCTTGTCCCTGCCGCCACCCCACCCCATCAGTTATAGAACGGGAGGAAACTTTACTTCTGGGAGGAAGATCCAGGGAACTACAGGCCAGACAGTCTCACCTCAGTCCCTGGAAAAATCATGGAACAGGTCCTCAAGGAATCAATTCTGAACCACTTAAAGGAGGGGAAAGTGATCAGGAACAGTCAGCATGGATTCACCAAGGGCAAGTCATGCCTGACTAACCTTAATTGCCTTCTATGATGAGATAACCGGTTCTGTGGATGAGGAAACCAGTGGATGTGCTATTTCTGGACTTTAGCAAAGCCTTTGATACAGTCTCCCACTGTATTCTTGCCAGCAAGTTAAAGAAGTATGGGCTGGATGAATGGACAGTAAGGTGGATAGAAAACTGGCTAGATGGTCGGGCTCAACGGGTAGTGATCAATGGGTCCATGTCTAGTTGGCGGCCGGTATCAAGTGGAGTGCCCCAAGGGTCGGTGCTGGGGCCGGTTTTGTTCAATATCTTCATTAACGATCTGGAGGATGGTGTGGACTGCACCCGTAGCAAGTTTGCAGATGACACTAAACTGGGAGGAGTGGTAGATTCGCTGGAGGGTAGGGATAGGATACAGAGGGACCTAGACAAATTAGAGGATTGGGCCAAAAGAAATATGATGAGGTTCAACAAGGACAAGTGCAGAGTCCTGCACTTAGGACGGAAGAATCCCATGCACTGCTACAGCCTAGGGACCGAATGGCTGGGCAGCAGTTCTGCAGAAAAGGACCTAGGGGTTACGGTGGACGAAAAGCTGAATATGAGTCAACAGTGTGCCCTCGTTGCCAAGAAGGCTAATGGCATGTTGGGTTGTATAAGTAGGGGCATTTCCAGCAGATCGAGGGATGTGATCGTTCCCCTCTATTCAGCACTGGTGAGGCCTCATTTGGAGTACTGTGTCCAGTTTTGGGCCCCACACTACAAGAAGGATGTGGATAAATTGGAGAGAGTCCAGCGGAGGGCAACAAAAATGATTAGGGGGCTGGAGCACATGACTTATGAGGAGAGGCTGAGGAACTGGGATTGTTTAGCCTGCAGAAGAGAAGAATGAGGGGGGATTTGATAGCTGCTTTCAACTACCTCAAAGGGGGTTCCAAAGAGGATGGATCTAGACTGTTCTCAGTGGTAGAAGATGACAGAACAAGGAGTAATGGTCTCAAGTTGCAGAGGGGGAGGTTTAGGTTGGACATTAGGAAAACCTTTTTCACTAGTAGGGTGGTGAAGAACTGGAATGGGTTACCTAGGGAGGTGGTGGAATCTCCTTCCTTAGAGGTTTTTAAGGTCAGGCTTGACAAAGCCCTGGCTGGGATGATTTAGTTGGGTTTGGTCCTGCTTTGAGCAGGGGGCTGGACTAGATGACCTCCTGAGGTCCCTTCCAACCCTGAGATTCTATGATTCTATGCTCACTGTTCCTGGTTGGACTCTAATAGAGCGAGTACCAGAGCATCTTAACTTCCATTCCCTGTTCCGGTTGGACTCTAACAGAATCTTAACTTCCAAATTGGGAAAGAGAGTGTTTTTCCAGTGGCGATTTACCAGCAAGTGTATGTGATGGACGCGTTACAGAGTAGGCAGCTACTTCACTGCCTCACCCTGTTTGCTTTTCTTTTTCAATAGCTTTAACCCTAAAGCAAAGCTCACAAATGCTCCAATAAGGACACACATTGCTTGTTTCATAGTAAATATATAAATATGTGGCTGAAAATCCTCATTATTCAGAATAATGTGGAAACTAACACTTTAAAGTGAAGACCCTAGGTGTGATTGTTAATTAGTCGTGCCCCCAGTAATAAAACTTCCAAGGATGCTCCAAATTATTAATAAATTGTTTATAAAATTCATTTCAAGTTGAACTTGTTTTTAAGCAATAACCAAGCTCTCTAATGTTTACAATTACACAATTTTTGGACAACCTTTTTAATGCAAAGACCTGTTTTAAGCCCCGCTTGGACACCAGTTACATGTGGGATAATTACTGTTTGAAATGTATGAAGTATTTTTGGTCTTTAGACAAGGTTAACCATTTGTATGTAGGAATATGACTGAATCTGGTCACATCTGGGCAGGTGTGCATCCCAACAGGCTTGGTCTCAAAAGCCTGCAAGAGAGGAGATGTGGGAGGAGTGCAAGAGACTCCTACTGTGGTACTGGGTGCTAGAGTGATGCGGAAATGGGTGTAACCAGCCTATTGATCCATAGGTGTTGAATCCATTTCTGTTCATTCACTGGGGGTGATGCAGAGCAGATGCGAGCGGGAGGCAGGGAGAGCAAGAGCTCACGCCTCAGTAGAGCTTTGGGAACCGAAGACTCTTTCTTGGGTTATTTCCTGTGCTTGCAGGCCAGTGGAGCGGAGCAGGGCAAGAGTCTCGGCCCCAGGAAGAGGATCTGGAAGAAATGGACCTGCGCAATCTAGACATCCAACTTTCCAGAGGCATGTAACCAAAGATACTCAGTCCTCACCTCTTCCACCTCACTGGGCAAGAGTTCCTGGTCACGGCATGCTAGCCCTGCTCTCTACCTTGCTTCAGCGGATGTGTGCATTCTGGTTAGGGGAGATCTCTGTGGGATAAAGGCAAGGGGAAAGGACAATAGAATGTGATCATTTTGGATGTGGGAGCAGCCTGGTGCCTCTTACATATAGCCATGACTGCCTTGGGGACTAGCAATCACCGGAGCCAACTACCTTTACATTCCCTGCCACTCGCTTGATGTTCTTGGGATCAACCTTCCTCTATCCACCCATCCCAGCGCAAAGGTAAAATGTTAGTGAGACACTTTACTGGTGCTGTCAATGGCCTCCAGAGCTCGGCGCCTGACCAGAAGCTGCCGTTCTCAGCCCCCCCACTCCCCTCATGTCAGAGACACCAGTTTCATAGGGTGGCTAACTTTCTAATTTGGGAAAACTGGATGCTGAGCAGTGGAACTTCCCTGCCCCCTGCTGCACCTCGTCTATGAAAGCACAGCTCCTGCTCCTTCTCTTCCCTCAAGGGCCTCCCTCCCCACCTTCCCCACCCTGTCGCTCGCTGATCTCCTCACCTCCCTCCCCCCACCAGCTGAGCAGGCCTTGAGGGGCGTGATGGCTTGGATCACAGAAACACCCCTGGGCACTGCCACCTGTTGTACCAAGACTACTCCGGCACCCTGTCTTGTTGAGCCAGACATGCCCATCTGCTCCAGCACAGACCCAGGGTCTGAACCGCATGCCCCAAAGCTGCAGACTTAACCTGAAAGCAACTTACGGAAATGTTCCTGTCTTCATCACTCAGATGTCTCCCAATGGGTTCTAAACCCCAAATATATCCATTTTACCCTGTCTATAGCTTATACAGGGTAAACATAAATTGTTCACCTGCTATAACACTGATAGAGAGATATGCACAGCTGCTTGCCCCCCGACATACGCTGGGTTAATTAATAAGTAAAAAGTGATTTTATTAAATACAGCTAGTAGGATTTAAGTGGTTCCAAGTAGGAGCAGACAGAACAAAGCAAATTACCAAGTAAAATAAAATAAAACACGCAAATCTCAGCTGTTCTCCTAAGCTCGGGATGTGTGTGTGACTGGGGCAGGACGCTGGAGGTACAGCTGTTCTCCCAGGGTTGGGGGGGGCTGTGTGTGTGACTGGGGCGTTAAACTTCCCCGATGAGTCAAAGCCCTGAGGTTGCCTTAGCAGCTACTCTCTTGCAAAATAACGAGGCAGGCAAACTAGTGCCAGTAGCATATGAATGTAAAAAAACTTCAAGGTGCTGAGTTAAATTTTGATCCTTGTGAGCCTGAATGTTTATCAGCTGTTTGGGCAATCCAGTCTTTTGACCCGCTCACGAGCACAGCCCTGATCACAATTCAAAGTACTCATACCCCACTCAACTATAGCTTCTCTGACAAACTGATAGGAAGCAGGGTCACCAATACACCTGTGGGCTCAATGAACCCTCATTCCGATCACTATAGCGGTCGTTACCAAAACCGTATCTAAGCCTGATTTATTGACTCACACTTTAATTGAAAAAGGAACTAAGCATGAATGTCCGAGGTTACTTTAGAACAAAAACTTGCACTGGTAGAGGCACCCTCCTTAAGGACAGGAGAAACAGATCTGGTTTACTGATGGCAGCTCAGTAGTAATTAAGGGGAAACGGTATAGTAAATATTCTGCCATAAACCTATGGAAGGAAGTGAATCAAGGTCATTTGGAGCATGGCTAAGCGCAACATGCAGAGCTTCATGTCATATATCATGTTTTAAAATGATATTGACGCTTTCCCGGACCAAGCTATATCTATGCAGACAGTGATTTTTGCGTGAAAGGTAAAATTTGATTGGATATTTGACTGGCAACGAAATCATTGGGACGGAGCAGATGGGAAGGAGCTAGCGTACCTAGGAGAATGGGAATGTATCCATTCTTCGAAGGCAAGGAAACCCAATCAGTTACAAAGCCCACAGCAGGGACAGAAGTGTGTTACCGCCGAGGCGACGCTATCACCCAGCGGCAAAACAGAGCAATTGCTACTAGAAGCCAGCTATGCGCCTGAGCTCATTTCTGGTACGCTGCTGCCATCTAGCGATGTGAGTGATAATTGCAGCCAAAGCCAGGGGAAAACGGCGGGGAAGAAGCTGACTGAAGCAGCACATCGGTTCACGCATGACGGGACAGAAACGAAGGATTCCAGTAGTTGTTGGTTAGTATAGATTCATTTTCAGGATGGGTGGACGCATTCCCCACTAGGGCTAATAGTGCAAGAACTGCAGCTAAAAGGCTTTTCACTGAAGTGTACAGCTATGGAACCCCTGAGACTCAGATAATGAAAGTGCATTTGTGGGGCAAATTTTAACGATAATGTTACAAGCCCTAGAGATCAGCCAGAAATGCCACATTCCATACTGACCCCAGTCCTCTCTTCAGGTAAGAAGAATAAATAGCACTATTAAAGAGGTATTGTGAAAAGTAGTATACCATACTGGTATATGTATGGCCTGAGATCCAACCATGCCAGATTAATTTCAGTCAATCAATTAAGTTATTGATCCTGCACATTTTACTATACACCCCAAGGATCATCCCACACAAGTCCAGAATGATTATTTCCAATGGTTTAAACAATTACAGGAGGCTAAAACCTTGGGGATTCCTGGCACAGTTAGTCACTTTGGGAACATTCAATGTACATTGGGGAGCCGGTGGTTTCATTTCACCACTGAAAACCAGATCCAAATTATACCACTATCTATGTGTTACATGGGTCCTTTGAGTTACTTACTGGCTAAACATCACACCCTATGACCGTGACGGTATATTGGAGTTTAGCACACCTACCCAGCCTACCATAGATTACAATCGTCATTGTCTACCTGTTCTTCCTGGATACCATGGGTTTCCACCTTTTAAACCAGGAACCCTAGTGACTCAGACAATATCAATACGGGTGAATGGAACTAAATTGGTAGGAAATACAACAGTCTAGTTTTAAATGGTCCACAACCATAAATGTAACTCATCCTCATTAGCTGAAGATGAAGCCTCCCATAGAGATGCAAGTAAAACTACACCTTTCAATAAACTGGACCAGGAATAATTTGACGCTAACATGGCCTGAATGTGCACAATAGAGCGCCGTCATATTTGAAGCATGGTCCAACTTCTTCCAATCAACACATCTCGTCCCTGTCGAGCTATAGCAGATACTTTTAAAGAATTATAGGAACAGGGACAGGAATTATAAATTCAGTAGACCTAGAAGGGCATTGAAAAATAAGGCAAGCATTGCATCATACTATTGTACGGGGGCAAGAGCACCAGATCACTGAATTGGTACAAACTTGGGCTGATACAAAGAACGTGCAATAGCATACTTGGAAATATGTTAACCAGGCATTCTGGGCTCAAGAGCAAGCAAAATTATGTTAGCCTTCCGGTGTTCCAGCGGGGATCTGGCTGCCCTACTCCAGCAGCGGTGCAGACCTGAGCCCGAGCAAGGGGCTGGGGTGCCAAGAGAAGACCACTGGCCATGTCTCCACACATTGGGGGGGTCACCACTCAGGGCAGGTAGAAGGTCAAAGTCTCCTCACAGCAACCCCGACTGACCCACCCTGGCTCCCCAACGGCTCTGCTGATCCCCGAGCCGGGCCCGCGGCCAGGCAGCTCCTAAGGGTCTTTCTCACGAACAGATCTCTGCAAAACGTAAAGAACTAAATCCCAATGGCTTTCCGATTATAGTTCCTTGAGACATTTACCACTAGCCGAGCTCACGAACGAATAGTCTTTTTTCGCTTTGTCATGAACAGATCACTTCAAAATTAGCAGTAGTGCTTACTAGTTCCTATTCAAGCATGTCCTTGAGAAATTTGTCAGTAGCACAGCTCAGTGCATCCTAACGTTTTTAAAGGCAGATACCTAGAGAAGAGTATAATGACTTTCTCTTTTGATCATCTCCCTTCCAAACCGTAGGGCTTTTAAAGCATGATAGCTTGAGCAATTTATCCCTAGCACAGATCAGAAATAATGAACTCCTCTTTTGTCTTTCTCACCATCCCGTCTCTTAGTATACACTAGCAGTGCATCTTCAAAGCTTTTGGAAGAGGTTTCCTTGAGAAATTTTTCTGTAGCACAGCTCAAGAATGCATGTCTCATTTTTTCCTCTTTCTCTTGAACCTGATCTCTTCTAAACCATTATCACTGCATAGTCGTGGCTTTTGCAGAATGATTCTATGAGGAAATTTGTCAGGAACAAAAGTCTCTTTTTCGTCATTCTCACAAACCTAGCTCTTCTAAAGCAAGAGAACTACATTGTAATGGCTTTTAAATGATATTTTCATGAGCCCTTTATTACTAACAGTGCTCACGAACGAATGCTAGCTGTGCATCCGAATATCAATTTTAGGATGGGAGGAGGAGGAATACGTGCTTCCCAATAATCCGCAGTGTATTTCTCATGTTTCGCTGTTTTAACAACGTATAACTGCCAAATTCTCATTAGTCCATGAGAATTGCAGAAGGAGGATGATTCCATTAGACTTTCCTCGCTCGCAGAGATAAGGCTCGAAAGGGTCATGGCTTGCTATTTTCAAGGAAGGAGCTCTAACAAAAGGCTTAACAGTGCAACCGAATGCAATTTTGTGCATATTTCAAAGAGAAAACTGTGCCTAGCAATGAAGTGGAAATAATTTCTCATATTTATCAATTTTCACACACAATGCAACCAAATAGCATTTGTAAAATGGTTCCAGGAGAAAGTGTTGCCTAGCAGTGCTTTGCACTGAACGTCTCATTTTTAGCAATTTTCACGAAAGGAACTCTGCTAAATAGCCACCAGTGCTTTCGAATAGCAATTGGAGGTTGTTTCAAGGGGAAGTCGTGTCTAGCACTGATGTGGGCTTAATAATTCTTCATTAGCTCTTTTCAAGTGCCTATTTCACGTCTTGAATGAATACCTGATGTTTAGCTATTTTCACAAACGGATCTCTGCGTGTAATCGAATAGCATTTTTAGGGTGGTTCCAGGAGCAATTCGTGCCTACGAAAGATTTGGAATGAATTGCTCATGTGTAGCTGTTTTCACAGCGTATCTTGGTCAAGTTGCTAGCTATGCATCCGAATAGGAAGTCTAGGATGGGAACAGGAGGAATTCGTGCTTACCAATGGTGTGGAATTCTTACTCATGTTTAGCTACTTTGAAACCTTCGTTCAAGTCGTACCTCTGACAAATTGACAGCAGTGTATCTTAATAGAAATTTTAGGATGGTACCAGGAGAAATTCATGATTACCAATAATCCGCAATGAATTTCTCACATTTCGCTGTTTTCCCAAACGGATCTCTGCCAAACTGCCAGCAATGCATCGCAATAGCATTTGTAAGATGGGTCTAGGATAAAGTGTTGCCTAGGATGTTTTGCACTGAACGGCTCCTTTTTAGGAATTTTCACAAACGGAGCTCTTCCAAATGGCCAGAAGTGGAACATTTTTGGCGTGTTTCAAGGAGAAATTCGTGCCTACAAGTGATTTGGAATGAATTGCTCAGGTATCGCTGTTTTCACAGCGTATCTTGGTCAAGTTGCTAGCTTTGCATCCGAATAGCAATTTTAGGATGGGAGCAGGAGGAATTCGTGCTTCACAAGAATCTGTAGTGTTTTTCTCATGTTTCGCTGTTTTAACAATGTATAACTGCCAAATTCTCAGCAGAGCATCAGAATTGCAGAAGGAGAATGATTGCATTAGACTTTCCTCGCTCGCAGAGATAAGGCTCGAAAGGGTCAAGGCTTGCTATTTTCAAGGAAGGAGCTCTAACAAAACAGTGCAACCGAATGCTATTTTGTGCATATTTCAAAGAGAAATTCATACCTATCTGTGACCTGTAATGAATGGCTCATGTTTAGCAAAGTCACGAAAGGAATCTCTACCAATTGTCCAGCAGGGGATGCTATTGGCTTGTGAAAGACGATTCTCAGAGAAGACTGTGCCTAGCAATGAACCTGCATGAATTTCTCTTGTATCAATTTTCACACACACAGATTAGTCTTATTGCCAGCAATGCAACGGAATAGCATTTGTAAAATGGTTCCAGGAGAAAGTGTTGCCTTGCAGTGCTTTGCACTTAACGTCTCATTTTTAGCAATTTTCACGAAAGGAACTCTGCCAAATAGCCACCAGTGCTTTCGAATAGCAATTGGAGGTTGGTTCAAGGGGAAATTCGTGTATAGCACTGATGTAGGCTTAATAATTCTTCATTAGCTCTTTTCAAGTGCCTAGCTTACGTCTTGAATGAATACCTGATGGTTTCACAAACGGATCTCTGCCGAATGGGCAGGAGTGTAATCGAATAGCATTTTCAAGGTGGTTACAGGAGCAATTCGTGCCTACGAGTGATTTGGAATGAATTGCTCATGCGTAGCTGTTTTCACAGCGTATCTCGGTCATGTTGTTGCTGTGCATCCGACTAGCAAGTTTAGGATGGGAACAGGAGGAATTCGTGCTTAACAATGGTGTGGAATTCTTACTCATGTTTAGCTGCTTTGAAACCTCAGTTCAAATCGTCCCTCTGTCAAATTGACAGCAGTGCATCCTAATAGCAATTTTAGGATGGTACCAGGAGAAATTCATGACTACGAATAATCCGCAATGAATTTCTCACATTTCGCTGTTTTCCCAAACGGATCGCTGCCATATTGCCAGCAATACATAGGAATAGCATTTGTAAGATGGGTCTAGGAGAAAGTGTTGCCTAGCAGTGGTTTGCACTGAACGTCTCCTTTTTAGGTATTTTCACAATCGGAGCTCTTCCAAATGGCCAGGAGTGGAACCTGATTGCCTTTTTGGCGTGTTTCTAGGAGAAATTCGTGCCCTACGAATGATTTCGAATGAATAGCTCAGGTATAGCTGTTTTCACAGCGTATCTCGGTCAAGTTGCTAGCTGTGCATCCGAATAGCAAAGTTAGGATGGAAGCAGGAGGAATTCGTGCTTTCCAGTAATCCGCAGTGAATTTCTCATTTTTCGCTGTTTTCACAACGTATAACTGCCAAAGTCTCAGCAGTGCAACAGAATTGCAGAAGGAGGACGATTCCATTAGACTTTCCTCGCTCGCAGAGATAAGGTTCGGAAGGGTCATGTTTTGCTATTTTCACGGAAGGCGCTCTAACAAATGGCTTAACAGTGCAACCGAATGATATTTTGTGGATATTTCAAAGAGAAATTCCTAGCTATCTGTGACCTGTAATGACTGGCTCATGTTTAGCAATGTTCACGAAAGGAATCTCTACCAATTGTCCAGCAGGGGATGCTATTCGCTTGTGAAAGACGATTCTCAGAGAAAACTGCCTAGCAATGAACTGGAAAAAAATTCTCATATTTATCAATTTTCACACACGCAGAATAGTCTTATGGCCAGCAATGCAACCGAATATCATTGTGCCTAGCAGTGCTTTGCACTGAACGTCTCCTTTTTAGCAATTTTCAAGAAAGGAACTCTGCTAAATAGCCACCAGTGCTTTCGAGTAGCAATTGGAGGTTGGTTCAAGGGGAAAGTCGTGTCTAGCACTGATGTGGGCTTAATAATTCTCCATTATATCTTTTCAAGTTCCTAGCTAACTTCGAGTCGAACAAATCTATTTGAAGCATAAGCTTCCGTGGGCTACAACCCACTCCATCGGAAGCATAAAATGGAACATA
Source organism: Mauremys reevesii (assembly GCF_016161935.1). Classification (NCBI taxonomy): domain Eukaryota; kingdom Metazoa; phylum Chordata; order Testudines; family Geoemydidae; genus Mauremys; species Mauremys reevesii. Next base: position 23,100,044 of record NC_052639.1, read on the forward strand.
TAGTAAAGATATCGAAACATATAGAGAACATGAAAAGGTTGGGGGCGGGTTCCTGACCACTCTAAGAGGCTAATTTATTAACACGATGCACTGCTAGTGTTTACTAAGAGACGGGATGGTGAGAAAGACAAAAGAGGAGTTCATTATTTCTGATCTGTGCTAGGGATAAATTGCTCAAGCTATCATGCTTTAAAAGCCCTAAGGTTTGGAAGAGAGCTGTTCATAAGAGAAATTCATTATACTCTTCTCTAGGTATCTGCCTTTTAAAAACGTTAGGATGCACTGAGCTGTGCTACTGACAAATTTCTCAAGGACATGCATGAATAGGCACTAGTAAGCACTACTGCTGATTTGGAAGTGATCTGTTCATGACAAAGCGAAAAAAAGACAATTCGTTCGTGAGCTCGGCTAATGCTAAATGTCTCAAGGAACTATAATCGGAAAGCCATTAGGATTTAGTTCTTTACGTTTTGCAGAGATCTGTTCGTGAGAAAGACGAAAAAGAGAATTTTGTTCCTGATCTGAGGAAGGCACAACTGTCTCAAGGAATCACGATTCAAAAACAACGAGGATGCACTGCTAATGGTTTGGAAGAGGTCTGTTGATGAGCTCAGAAGAAAAATTAATTGGTAAGCTTCACACTAGGATCAGCTTCTCTATAACTCTTTGGATGCAGTGCTATTGACTTCTAAGATATTTTTGTGAGACAGAGGAAAAATGAACAAGCTCCTTTTTATCTGAAAGAGAATTAACAGTCCTAAAAGAAATTTGCTGATTTTGTCGGTCAGTCAACTTCCTTAAAAAACCAGTCCTGTACGTTACCTGGCACTTTCCTTATCATGGCAGTACATGTGTTTGAGCATCTTGTCTTGTTTTCATGCTATCATTACCAAGGCTAAATCTTCCGTAATAAAGATAGCGTAATCGAAGGACGCCGCTGAGGCTAAGGGACAATGAGCGCTAACCCCTCCCTTTGTGTGAAATCATGGCTCCAGTGAAGCCGATTTCAAAATTCGCTCTTTGACTTATTTCCTGCTTAGAGTCACCACGAAGGAATCTGAAATTCTTTCGGACGATCATACCGTGAGAAATTTGTCTCTAGCCTTGATCAGGAATGAATTTCGAAGGCTGACGGAGTAAGTCGGCCACAGCACTCATCGTCGCGTTTCTCATTTTGGTCATTTTCACACAGCGCTCTCTACCAAACCACCAGGAGAGATTTCTCATGGCTTTTACACGAAGACTCCATGAGTAATTAGTCTCTGGCGCTGACGAGGAATGGATTGCTATTTGGTAATTTTATCACACCTGATCGCTACCAAACCAGCAGCAGCTAATTCTAACGACTGTTAGAGTAACATTCCGTGAGACGTCTGTCACTAACCCGGTGGTGGGGCTGAGGTGGGCTAGATGGAAAATTTGGGGGACTACGTCAGAGGTGGGCGAGCGGAGCCGGGCAGTGGGCGGCAGCTGGTGCCACGGGGCGGGTGGCTGCAGCGCTGTGGTCTCCTCAGCGTGCGGCCGCCCTTGCAGCCCTTAGGAGCTGCCTGGCCGCGGGCCCGGCTCGGGGATCAGCAGAGCCGTTGGGGAGCCAGGGTGGGTCAGTCGGGGTTGCTGTGAGGAGACTTGGACCTTCTACCTGCCCTGAGTGGTGACCCCCCCAATGTGTGGAGACATGGCCAGTGGTCTTCTCTTGGCACCCCAGTCCCTTGCTCGGGCTCAGGTCTGCACCGCTGCTGGAGTAGGGCTGCCAGATCCCCGCTGGAACACCGGAAGGCTAACGTAATTTTGCTTGCTCTTGAGCCCAGAATGCCTGGTTAACATATTTCCAAGTACGCTATTGCACGTTCTTTGTATCAGCCCAAGTTTGTACCAATTCAGTGATCTGGTGCTCTTGCCCCCGTATAATAGTATGATGCAATGCTTGCCTTATTTTTCAATGCCCTTCTAGGTCTACTGAATTTATAATTCCTGTCCCTGTTCCTATAACTCTTTAAAAGTATCTGCTATAGCTCGACAGTGACGAGGGACGGGATGTGTTGATTGGAAGAATTTGGACCATGCTTCAAATATGACGGCGCTCTATTGTGCACATTCAGGCCATGTTAGCGTCAAATTATTCCTGGTCCAGTTTATTGAAAGGTGTAGTTTTACTTCCATCTCTATGGGAGGCTTCATCTTCAGCTAATGAGGATGAGTTACATTTATGGTTGTGGACCATTTAAAACTAGACTGTTGTATTTCCTACCAATTTAGTTCCATTCACCCGTATTGATATTGTCTGAGTCACTAGGTTTCCTGGATAGTGATCGGAATGAGGGGTCATTGAGCCCACAGGTGTATTGGTGACCCTGCTTCCTATCAGTTTGTCAGAGAAGCTATAGTTGAGTGGGGTCTGAGTACTTTGAATTGTGATCAGGGCTGTGCTCGTGAGCGGGTCAAAAGACTGGATTGCCCAAACAGCTGATAAACATTCAGGCTCACAAGGATCAAAATTTAACTCAGCACCTTGAAGTTTTTTTACATTCATATGCTACTGGCACTAGTTTGCCTGCCTCGTTATTTTGCAAGAGAGTAGCTGCTAAGGCAACCTCAGGGCTTTGACTCATCGGGGAAGTTTAACGCCCCAGTCACACACACAGCCCCCCCCAACCCTGGGAGAACAGCTGTACCTCCAGCGTCCTGCCCCAGTCACACACACATCCCGAGCTTAGGAGAACAGCTGAGATTTGCGTGTTTTATTTTATTTTACTTGGTAATTTGCTTTGTTCTGTCTGCTCCTACTTGGAACCACTTAAATCCTACTAGCTGTATTTAATAAAATCACTTTTTACTTATTAATTAACCCAGAGTATGTCGGGGGGCAAGCAGCTGTGCATATCTCTCTATCAGTGTTACAGAAGGTGAACAATTTATGTTTACCCTGTATAAGCTATAGACAGGGTAAAATGGATATATTTGGGGTTTAGAACCCATTGGGAGACTTCTGAGTGTTAAAGACAGGAACATTTCCGTAAGTTGCTTTCAGGTTAAGTTTGCAGCTTTGGGGCATGCGGTTCAGACTCTGGGTCTGTGCTGGAGCAGATGGGCATGTCTGGCTCAACAAGACAGGGTGCTGGAGTTGTCTTGGTACAACAGGTGGCAGTGCCCAGTGGTGTTTCTGTGATCCAAGCCATCACGCCCCTCAAGGCCTGCTCAGCTGGTGGGGGGAGGGAGGTGAGGAGATCAGCGAGCGACAGGGTGGGGAAGGTGGGGAGGGAGGCCCTTGAGGGAAGAGAAGGAGCAGGAGCTGTGCTTTCATAGACGAGGTGCAGCAGGGGGCAGGGAAGTTCCACTGCTCAGCATCCAGTTTTCCCAAATTAGAAAGTTAGCCACCCTATGCAGCTGGTGGCTCTGACATGAGGGGAGTGGGGGGGCTGAGAACGGCAGCTTCTGGTCAGGCGCCGAGCTCTGGAGGCCATTGACAGCACCAGTAAAGTGTCTCCCTAACATTTTACCTTTGCGCTGGGATGGGTGGATACAGGAAGGTTGAGGCAAATTTAGGGGTGGCTATAGCTCTTTCAAGTCCCCCTCTAACGCTGCCACTCATCTCAGAGAGAGTAACAGTCCTCAGCTCCCAGCTGATCTTGCCTGACATATGTCTCAAAGCCAGGCTGTCCTACCGCTCAGTCTCAGGACAGAGCTGAAGTGATTCTCCACCAGGTCTACCTTGCAGGAAACACAACCCAAGAACATCAAGCGAGTGGCAGGGAATGTAAAGGTAGTTGGCTCCGGTGATTGCTAGTCCCCAAGGCAGTCATGGCTATAGTTAAGAGGCACCAGGCTGCTCCCACATCCAAAATGATCACATTCTATTGTCCTTTCCCCTTGCCTTTATCCCACAGAGATCTCCCCTAACCAGAATGCACACATCCGCTGAAGCAAGGTAGAGAGCAGGGCTAGCATGCCGTGACCAGGAACTCTTGCCCAGTGATGTGGAAGAGATGAGGACTGAGTATCTTTGGTTACATGCCTCTGGAAAGTTGGATGTCTAGTTTGCGCAGGTCCTTTCTTCCAGATCCTCTTCCTGGGGCCGAGACTCTTGCCCTGCTCCGCTCCACTGGCCTGAGGAGTCTTCTGCAAGCACAGGAAATAACCCAAGAAAGAGTATTCGGTTCCCAAAGCTCTACTGAGGCGTGAGCTCTTGCTCTCCCTGCCTCCCGCTCCCATCTGCTCTGCATCACCCCCAGTGAATGAACAGAAATGGATTCAACACCTAT